>NC_069499.1:322716167-323016167 GCF_027579735.1 Bombina bombina | reverse complement strand
GATGGTGAATTTAGAAGTGGTAACCTGCAGTTGGGGGAGAAAGGAAGGAAACATTTTGGAATAAAAATATTGGACATGTGGACATGCTTAATAAAACCAGCATTCAGCGCAGCACTGAGGCCAGTAGCATCAATATTAGGCAGACCAGGGAGAACGGAAGGAAAGGAATGCTGGACATACAATGAGAAGAGATGTGAACGGGGTAACGGGTGTACATTTAGACACACATGCAGATATTGTGGGGGATTCCAGGCGGGGTGGATTGTAGAAGGAACAATGGGGGGGGCAACATGCAGCTTTTCGTGGCCAAGGGGGAAATGGTAGTGGTGGAACAATGGGGAATGGCCACAACTCCATTGAAGGTATATAGGCTAATAAGAGAATTGGGTGACTATAATAAGAAAGAGGATAGGGCATTGCTGACAGAGGGTTTATCAAAGGGATTTGTAGTGCCAGTTAAAACCGAAGTGTGAGGGGCAGAAAAATTCAGGGACTTAAAATCTGCAACAGAGTACCCGGCGGTACTGCAGGAAAAATTAGACAAAGAAATAAAATTGGGGAGGATGGCAGGACCATTTACAGAAATGCCTATACAGGGATTAGTGATATCACTATTAGGCATAGTACCTAAGAAAGAGAAGGGAAAGTATTGCATGATACAACACTTATCATATCCGAGAGGGAAGTCAGTAAACCATGCAATTGATAAGGCAGACGTGTCAGTACAGTACCAATCATTTGACTAACCAGTGGGCATGGTAAAGGAAATAGGGAAGGGCACATTAATGGCGAAAGTAGACATAGAGTCAGCGTTCAGGCTGTTACCTTTAAAGCATCTTCAAACTAATGGGATGTAGATTCAACAACAAATTCTATGTAGACAAATGTTTGCCAATGGGCTGCTCAGTGTCGTGCTCCATATTTGAAAAATTTAGCACATTCCTGCACTGGCTATTGGGGAGAAGAACGGGCTCAGACAGAATCGTCCATTATCTGGACAATTTCATGGTAGTGGGTGCAGCAGGGAGTGGCGCAAGAGCAGGGCTGAAGAGGGCGTTGTTTAGTATGCTAGAGGAGCTGGGAGTCCCAGTGGTAGCTTAAAAATCAGAAGGGCCAAGCCAAAGGTTGTCTTTTTTGGGTATAACTATCGATACAGAAAAAGGGCAATGCGAGTTACCAGAAGAAAAAATAGCGAAGGCACAACAGCTTATAGAAGAAATGGTAGGGCGAAAAAAGGTGACTTTAAGGGAGATGCAGAAGTTACTAGGAGTGCTTAATTTTGCATGTAGGGTCATACCAGTAGGGAGAATTTTCAAGAGGAGATTGGAACTGGGAACAGCGGGAGTAAAAAAACCTGGGCATATGATTAGAGTGACGGGAGCAATGAGGGAGGACATGAGGGTCTGGGATACATTTCTAGCAGAGTTTAACGGGATCAGAATATGGCCAAGATCAGCAGTAGCAAACGAGATAGAACTGTACACAGACGCGGCAGGGAGCGCAGGCGGGGCATATCTACAGGGGAGATGGTGTGTGGGCAAGTGGCCAGTAGATTGGGAAAGGAGTGGATGGGTGAGGAACCTTGCCTTACTTGAATTATTCCCCATTGTAGTAGCAGTAGAGCTGTGCAGAGAATCACTGAAAAATAAAAACATTACATTTTGGTCAGATAATCAGGGAGTAGTAGAAGTGATTAACAACCTGTCTGCATCATCAATGCCAGTAATAAAGTATTTGAGATACTTAGTGCTAAAATGTTTGCAGCTGAACATCTGTTTTAAGGCGAAACACATTCCAGGATATAAGAACTTAATAGCCGATGCTTTGTCGAAGGTTTAATTGGGTTGCGTTTAGAAAATCGGCCCCCACTGCTAGAAAAGAAGGTGAATGCTGCCCCGTCTTTGTTTGGCAGATTGGGAACGTATAGAAGGTATAAGAGAACTGGTTGGAAATTCTTTGGCCCCAAGAACTTGGAGGGCATACGATTTCTATTGGAAGCAGTTGTTAAGGGTAACGTGATAGGGGGCGAGCGAAGTAGGTTCCTGGAATGGCTTTGGTTGCTAAAAGGGAAGGGAATGAAGAAAGGTCAGGTCAGCATTGCATTAGCGGGTGTTTCTTTCTTTTCAAAATTAAGAGACATGGAGTACATGACGAAATCATTTGTGGTCAGAAAGGTGTTAAGAGCATGGCAAGTGGGTGAAGTTAAAAAGCCAGACGACAGGGAACCAATCACAGAAGAAAGGTTGGGAAGAATGATAATGGTACTGGAGGAGGTGTGCAGAGATATTACGGAAGCTAGTTTGTTTAAAGCCACATTCGTTATGGCTTTTTAGGGAACATTTAGGATAGGGGAGCTAATAGCAGCAAGTAAGGGGGACGCGAAAAACGGAGTGGAAACTACCGATGTAAGGGTATACGGGGGCAACATAATGGTTTTAGTAAGGAAATCAAAAACAGACAGAGAAGGAAAAGGGGAGTGGGTATCAATAAGGGAGACAGGGAGCCTCACGTGCCCAGTAGCAACGGTGACCAAGATGTTAGGAACAAAGCAAAGGAGGGTAGGCTGTTTTTAAGACACAGGGACGGGTCCAATCTGACAAAATATGAGTTTAAAAAGGTGTTGGAAAAGGTGACAAAAAAGCTGGGAGGGGATCACATGCGGTTTGCACCACATTCATTTCGAATAGGGGCTGCGACTAGCATGGCAGAGAAAGGGTATTCAGAAGACAGGATAAAGAATTTGGGGAGATGGAAATCCCAGGCATTCAGATCCTACATTAGAATAAAAGGAGAATGAAGGGGGAGTAAACAAATGTTATCAGTACAAATAGTTGTATCATTCATAACAACTGGAAAAACGTTTATCAATTTGAGAATTTCATGGAACTTTCGTTTTTCTCATTTCAGGAAGAGCGTTACGTGTATGGGTAGTAGGGCATTCATATGTACATTGGGCCCGGGCAAGGGCGATTGCAACAGAATCAGGGGCGGATCTAGGCTGCTCACACAAAGAAGCGAGTATAAGATGGCTAGGGAAAAGGGGTAGGCACTAGGACGAGTTAGTCGGGACCATACAGCAGGCAAGGAGAAGGTGGGGCCCCCCAGATGCCCTGATAATACACCTAGGAGGCAATGATATAGGTGCAATTCTGTTAAAGGAATTGGAAGATAAGATAAAGGAAGTTATATCAGTTGGCTAAGGGTGGCTTGGCCGCAGGTGCGAGTCATTTGGTCAAATATAATATCTAGAATACACTGGCGCAATACGGATACGCAGAGGGCAGGATATAGGTCGCGCAGAAGAGTTAATCAGGTAGCGCGGCGAATAGTGAAAGAGACAGGGGGCAGAGTGATGGAGCACCCCATAATCACGGCAAAAAGGGAAGAGCTATTTTGGGCTGACGGAGTACACTTGAATGAGGTAGGGAATGACCAGTTCTTGGAAGACATAAGGATGATGGTGGCGGAAATGGTTAAGGTAAGGAAAGGTCACTAAGCTGGGTTGGCGGAAAGGGAGCCTTTTGGTGGCAGTGAAATGAGCCTGGCACGTGGGCATGGCATCGAGGAGGCGGGAGGATCCCGCTGCACACTCGGCTTGGGGCCGTTATCCGGTGGTCTAGCTGCAGGGCAGATTGTGCAGTGGATTCTCTCGGGCAATTCCTCGGGTCTCGCCACAGGGAGGTTTTATTGTGGTCACCCCCCTGGAATACGTGGGCTCCAGTTCAATTGAAATGCTTGGGCATTATGTTGATTTGTGGTGTTTAAATTGCTAGAATTGATTTATGGCTCTCTTATCTGATTTTGGCTACAATGGCAAAATCTATATAAATAAAAAAGACCTTTCTATTTTTTATTGGCAAAAATTGGTGTTGTGTATTTATTTCAGGTATTTGTGATGGGCAGGCCATGGGGGGCCGGTTTGTAGGGGTCTGGTTTTAGGGAAGGAAAATGGGCAAGCACAAATATGGGCAGGATGCTAACCCTTTGGTTGGATCGTAGTAAGACCACCTGTGTTTCCCTTAAGGACAAGGAAGAGCTGCAGCCGAGGTTAAGCGGGTGAAGCAAATCGATCTAAGCTAACACAGTAGCTATAGCAGAGGAAAGATAATAAATGATTGAGAGCGGTGAAATGAGCCTGGCACGTGGGCGTGGCATCGAGGAGGCAGGAGGATCCGGCTGCACACTCAGCTTGGGGCCGTGATCCGGTGGTCTAGCTGCTGGGCAGATTGTGCAGCGGGTCCTCTCTGGCAATTTCTCGGGTCTCGCCACAGGGTTTTTTTATTGTGGTCACCCCCCTGGAATACGTGGGCTCTGTTCAATTTAAATGCTTGGGCATTATGTTGATTTGTGGTGTTGAAATTGCTGGAATTGATTTATGGCTCTCTTATCTGATTTTGGCTACAATGGCAAAATCTATATAAATAAAAGTGACCTTTCCATTTTTAATTGGCAAAAATTGGTGTCGTGTATTTATTTCAGGTATTTGTGATGGGCAGGCCATGGGGGGCCTGTTTGTAGGGGTCTGATTTTAGGGAAGCAAAATGGGCCCTCTAAGCCTTAGTGATATAAGCAGGTCTATTTTGTAAAAATGTATGGCCATGTCATTTCAAAGGCCGTGCAGTTGCAGGTCAGCACATTTTTAGATTAACTATTATGGTGTACTTTGGGAATACTAAAAAATTGCTGAAGATCAAGAGGTTTAGCAATCTAAACCAATGTCTAGCAACGTTGTTGTCATCAGTAAACCCCGCCTATCTACTAGTTTAAGCCAATATACTGTATGTGCTGGTAATACACCAATAGACAGTCCTGACGAGGCAGTGGCTTTTGCTCAGCATTATGGGGTGAAACGTGTGTCGACTGCAACTTTGTAGCTGGCTGTTTGTGTTGAAGCTGCTGTGTTTGGATACTTTGTGAGCCAAAAGTTTACCTTCGTTCTTTGAGCAGGATGAAATGGCTTTGAGTGAACATTGGCAACAAGATCCGTTTGCACCTGCTAGATCGCTATAGTGAGAATCTATAGGCGAGATATACAATTAAGCTGCTACTTTTTGGAAAAAACTGCACCTGTGTGAGGAAGTCTACACACTACCTGTTTGCTATTTGCTGAACTCACTATGGGTCAGTACTGAATTTGCATTTGTGGGCATTTCTCTGGAGAGCTCTATATCCTGACATAGAGGACATTCCTACCTCGACCACCTGCTGCATAGCAGTACTGAGCTGCACTCTGAACAGAGTTACCATCAATCAGTGGCCGGAGCAGAGAAGGTGCCGTAAGTGCTTTCAGTCTTTTCCTGACAGGTTGTATACTTGAGCCTCACAAATAACTAACTGCTGCCAATATGATGTTGAAATGAAGTCAATTCTTATAGCTGTTCTTTTACGTATTACTGCATTTGTGAGCACAATGATTCACTGCTTGTTTGGATGTTATAATTCTACAGAAATACTTGTCTGTGTCTACTATCTTTCGGACAGTGTTCATTCCTCGTAGATTATATTGGCTTTTCACATTACTTGCAAGCTTGCAAAGACTTTTCTTTAACCGTAGCGGTTTAGTTTTTTGGTGTGTAGCACAGCCAGGGAGGCAGATTTTATGGGTATATTTGTGTGGTTTTTCATCAAAACTCTATATTTTGTGCTGACAATGCCTGTAGTGGTCTTTTCTGTGGAGTGTTCCATTCAATCTTTATTTATGGGATACCTAAGAGTGCTGAAGTCCCTCTCTATCTTCAGAATGATATCGTGAATTCTGATAATCTTTTATCTTGTCTTAGTATAACATTTAAATAAGAGGGTCTGCACCAGAGCTCATTTGCAGCCTAGTCACCTGCTGAGCTCATCCATATGATATTTTTGTATCCTAATCAAAGGCTAAGTGTGGATACATATATTTATAAATCTCTTCCTACACCTTTATAGATATTTATATATATACATATATATATACATATATATGTGTGTATGTATATATATATATATATATATATATATATATATACTGTATATATATATATATATATATATATATTTATATATATATATATATATATATATATATATATATATTTATATATATATATATATATATATATATATATATATATATATATATATATATATATATATATATATATATATATATATATATGTGTGTTTATGTACACATTACTGTGCAAAAGCCTTTAGTAAGATACAAACAAAAAATACATGAAATATTTATACAAAATATTAAAAAAAAACACAATTTTCAAAACAAAATTGCTTCTTCAGACAAAAGTCAGTATTAAGTGTGACCTCCCTTGGCACTAAGCGCATCTTGAACTCTTTTGGGGAGACTGTCCTGAAGTTTTCTGAAGTAATCTCCTGGTATATTATACCAGGCTTCTTTCAGCACTTCCCAGAGTTCTTCTTTAAATTTAGGTTGTTTTTTATTCCTTTCTATGTCCAGGTGATGCCATACTGCCTCTATAATATTCAGATCTGGACTCTGTGGAGGACAGTCTATGACTGTTAGTGCTTTTTAATCTGTTTTTCCTCTCAAAATACAGGGAGTGCAGAATTATTAGGCAAGTTGTATTTTTGAGGATTAATTGTATTATTGAACAACAACCATGTTCTCAATGAACCCAAAAAACTCATTAATATCAAAGCTGAATATTTTTGGAAGTAGTTTTTAGTTTGTTTTTAGTTTTAGCTATTTTAGGGGGATATCTGGGTGTGCAGGTGACTATTACTGTGCATAATTATTAGGCAACTTAACAAAAAACAAATATATACCCATTTCAATTATTTATTTTTACCAGTGAAACCAATATAACATATCAACATTCACAAATATACATTTCTGACATTCAAAAACAAAACAAAAACAAATCAGTGACCAATATAGCCACCTTTCTTTGCAAGGACACTCAAAAGCCTGCCATCCATGGATTTTGTCAGTGTTTTGATCTGTTCACCATCAACATTGCGTGCAGCAGCAACCACAGCCTCCCAGACACTGTTCAGAGAGGTGTACTGTTTTCCCTCCTTGTAAATCTCACATTTGATGATGGACGACAGGTTCTCAATGGGGTTCAGATCAGGTGAACAAGGAGGCCATGTCATTAGATTTTCTTCTTGTATACCCTTTCTTGCCAGGCACGCTGTGGAGTACTTGGACCCGTGTGATGGAGCATTGTCCTGCATGAAAATCATGTTTTTCTTGAAGGATGCAGACTTCTTCCTGTACCACTGCTTGAAGAAGGTGTCTTCCAGAAACTGGCAGTAGGACTGGGAGTTGAGCTTGACTCCATCCTCAACCGGAAAAGGCCCCACAAGCTCATCTTTGATGATACCAGCCCAAACCAGTACTCCACCTCCACCTTGCTGGCGTCTGAGTCGGACTGGAGCTTTCTGCCCTTTACCAATCCAGCCACGGGCCCATCCATCTGGCCCATCAAGACTCACTCTCATTTCATCAGTCCATAAAACCTTAGAAAAATCAGTCTTGAGATATTTCTTGGCCCAGTCTTGACGTTTCAGCTTGTGTGTCTTGTTCAGTGGTGGTCGTCTTTCAGCCTTTCTTACCTTGGCCATGTCTCTGAGTATTGTGCTTTTGGGCACTCCAGTGATGTTGCAGCTCTGAAATATGGCCAAACTGGTGGCAAGCTTGATTTTTCTCAGTTCATGGGCAGTTATTTTGCGCCTTGGTTTTTCCACACGCTTCTTGCGACCCTGTTGACTATTTTGAATGAAACGCTTGATTGTTCGATCATCACGCTTCAGAAGCTTTGCAATTTTAAGAGTGCTGCATCCCTCTGCAAGATATCTCACTATTTTTGACTTTTCTGAGCCTGTCAAGTCCTTCTTTTGACCCATTTTGCCAAAGGAAAGGAAGTTGCCTAATAATTATGCACACCCGATATAGGGTGTTGATGTCATTAGACCACACCCCTTCTCATTACAGAGATGCACATCACCTAATATGCTTAATTGGTAGTAGGCTTTCGAGCCTATACAGCTTGGAGTAAGACAACATGCATAAAGAGGATGATGTGGTCAAAATACTCATTTGCCTAATAATTCTGCACTCCCTTTATGATTCCATTGCATTTGCAGTGTGTTTGGTATAGTTATCACGCTAAAAAATAAAACCATTCCTAATCAGACACTTTCTGGATGGAACGACATGATTAATTAGAACCTGTCTGTACTTTTCAGCATCATGATCCCATCAATTCGGACTATATCACCAACACCACTGTCAGAAATGCAGCCCCAAAACAGGAAAAACCCTCTGCCATGTTTCACTGAAGGCCGCAATCACTAACTCTTCCATCTCTCTCCAACTCTTCTTCTCACATATTATTGACGAGCGGACCCAAAAATTTCAAACTTGGATTTGTCACTCCATAAAGCTCTTTTACACTGATCTTCAGTCCAATCTTTGTGATCTTTTCACCCTGTTCCCCTTCCAAAAAAGTTGGTTCTTGGTTGCTACCCTTCCATAAATACTATTGTGATCAAGCGTCTTCAGACTGTAGAAGGGTCCACTTGGCATCCTAATGGCTGAGCCAGGTCCTTGCTGGACTTTTTCCTGTCTCTCAAAGAAGAAACTCTGAGAAACTTCTCATCAGATTTTGAAAGTTTTCTTGGCCTTGCAGTCCTTTTTGTGTCATTTACCTTTCCTGATTCTATAGATTTCTTGAATACCACATCTTGAGTATCTAGTTTGTTTGCTGATTTCCCTTTGAGAGTGGCCTTGCTGATGCAAAAGTATGATTTTATGTCTCTCAAATTCCGTGATCTTTGGCATTTTAAATAGAATGATTAAAAGTCAATGTTATTAGCAAGCTTCCAATTAATTAAAATCATACCACATGTGTATGTAATGCTCAAGCATGTCTTGCACAAACCTGGTTTAATAGACCTTTTTCACAGCATTTCTTTTAAGATGAAATAGCAGGACAAATACAGGTGTTAAGAATGATATTAATTAGGGTTCAATTCCATTTTGGTTTATGAGAGCCAGGCTCTTGCTATCGGTAAGTGTAAGGGGAGGTCACACACTAAATACTAGATTTTTTGTTTTTTAATACTGCATAAAAATATCCTGTATTTTCTGGTTGTATTCTAATAAAGAGACTGAGAAATAATTATATATGGTCATTATACCATTGCTAAAACAAAAAATCTAATGGTGGCCTAAGACTTTTGCACTGTACTATATATATATATATATATATATATATATATATCCTATATAATAAATGGCCAAGTATGTTTGTCAGATGCAGTCATGCGCAGTAGAGACTGCACGTGACAAACATACTTGGCTGTTTGGATCCTGACACTCAGCACTCAGCACAGAGCAAGGCTGAAACGGAGTGTCAGGGAGCGTGGCCGACAGGAGCGTCAAGATGGGGGCGTGGCCAGGTGGTGTGAGGGCGTGGCCGGGTGCGGCGAGGGGCGTATCTCGGCGGGTGTCGCCACCATGGGGCGTGGCCGGGCGGTGTGCCGTGATGGGGGCGTGGCCAGAGAGGAAAAGGCTTTCAATTAAGACAGAGCCAGAGAGGGAGCAGGAGAGGGGGGGAGAGAGCCAAAGAGGAAAGAAAGCCAAAGAGGAGAGAGAGCCAAAGAAGAGAAAGAGTAAAAGAGGAGAGAGAACCAAAGGGGGGGGAGCCAAAGAGGGGGGGGGAGCCAGAGCCAAAGAGGGGGGGAGAGAGCCAAAGAGGGGGGGGGAGCCAAAGAGGGGGGGGGAGAGCCAAAGGGGGGGAGAGAGCCAAAGGGGGGGGAGAGAGCCAAAGGGGGGGAGAGAGAGCCAAAGGGGGGGAGAGAGAGAGCCAAAGAGGAGAGAGAGCCAAAGAGGAGAGAGAGCAAAAGAGGAGAGAGATCCAAAGAGGGGGGAGAGAGAGTCAAAGAGGGGGGAGAGAGAGCCAAAGAGGGGGGGAGAGAGCCAAAGGGGGGGAGCCAAAGAGGGGGGGAGAGAGAGCCAAAGAGGAAAGAGAGCCAAAGAGGAGAGAGAGCCAAAGAGGAGAGAGAGCAAAAGAGGGGAGAGAGCCAAAGAGGGGGGAGAGAGAGTTAAAGAGGGGGGAGAGAGAGCCAAAGAGGGGGGAGAGAGCCAAAGAGGGGGGGAGAGAGAGCCAAAGGGGGGGAAAGCCAAAGAGGAGAGAGCGCAAAAGAGGGGAGAGAGCCAAAGAGGGGGGAGAGAGAGCCAAAGAGGGGGGCGATAGAGCCAAAGAGGGGGGGAGAGAGCCAAAGAGGGGGGAGAGAACAAAAGAGGGGGGAGAGAACAAAAGAGGGGGGTAGAGAGAGCAAAAGAAAGGGGGGAGAGAGCCAAAGAGGGGAGAGAGAGAGCAAAAGAGGGGGGAGAGAAAGCAAAAGAGAGGGGGGAAGAGAGAGCAAAAGAGAGGGGGGAGAGAGCAAGGGGTGGGACTGCTGTACTGCAATAAATGGCCCGTGTACACTGGCTTTAGTACTAGTATGTATATATATTGGTAAAGAAGTAAAACCAGCGCTAGAACTTAGATCAAATCAATTTCTAAAAGAATATATATATATATATATATATATATATATATATATATATATATATATATATAAAAAGTTAATATGTTTATCTATCATATATCGTGCAGCATGAGATAACAGATTCAGTGTACCCTTAACACTGTTAAAAATATAACAAACAAGAGAAAATAATCAAAATAAATCAACGCACAGAGATGATAGTTCTTTTCACAGTATATCTTTAGATTTTCAAAATTCCAAGATGTCAAGAAGTGTTTGTTTCTTGGATAAACACAAATGGATAATAGTAAGTGAATGCCTTCTTACTAGAAGTACCCCCAATCGTATGAGGCAATGTGAGCGCACTGGATGGACCCCAGATATAGAGGTCCTCTAATCTGTACTGGTTCCACTCTTGTGATGTCTTTGCTTGCTGGGACACCTTTGGCCACTGGGTATGCTTTATCTGGTAGAAACGTCCTGTTTTCTCTGCAGACTTGTATCTTTGTATCTCCCCGGAGTATGTTTGGGTAGTAGAGTGTCTCAGCAGAGTATAGTAGGAAGAAAAAATGAAACAAAATAGTGTAACTCTGTGTTACAAAGGGTTTATTTCATAGCACACTTAAAAAGTTTACACTTACACTTTAAGCCCTCAATCCATAATGAGGTAATAATTCAGGTAAAAAACACACATATATAAGGGGAGACAATGCTGCATAGGTGTATCCGTTGGTATCAAATCCCTTCTCCTTGTGTGGTGTTTGTTTTGATACTGACAATAAGTCTCTTAGTTTAGTGGTTAATATCAAGAAGCCCAATACCTTGTTTGAGCTATTTGTCCTTTTGCAAATGCTTGCCTTATAGGCTTGCAGTTACCAGTGCAAGCCTATTAGTTTAATATGAATGCAATCCCAGGGCTGTGGGTCATATAAATTTCAAGCATATATACATATACATATAAATAGTTAGTAAATAGATATTTTCAGAATTTTAAAATTTGTTAATATGTATCCATATATAACGCACAAGCCATCCATTATAATCCGTTACAATCCCAGTACATCTGTTGATAGAAAATTGTGTCCCTTGCACTTCTACAACAGTGTATTGTAGCAGATAATCACTTTAGGTATCGTTAACGTAGCCAAGTTCAAAACAATAAAAAGCAGTAAAAAGCAGAGGGTAATAATAACGGCTGCCAGAGGCGTGATAAGAACAAGCTGTACACCCACTCAAAACCTTACGCGTTTCGAAGTGTATACCTTACTTCTTCGTCAGAGGGGTGTCTGACGAAGAAGTAAGGTATACACATCTAAACGCGTAAGGTTAACCGTTTCAGAAGGGAGGCTAATGCCCTGTTTACAAACGATCTTTGCGACCTCCTTGTGTGATATGCAAAAGGGGGAGAGAGGGATGTGGGCTAACAAACTCGTTGGTAAACGTGTTTGTATAAATGCTCTTTATTGTAACACATATGTACAAATTGAAATAAAAATTATAATTAGCTTGACAATCATCCAAGTAATGCTTTAAAAATAACTCCAAACAACTGGAGATACTAAAAACCGTGCCGTAGCACCAATATCATAACTTAGGCTAGTGAGGGGGCTAACGTTCAGTTTTATATCCATTAAGTCAATATCACTTTATTTTGTTTTTATTCTATTTAAACATGTTTTCGTAAATTATATATTTAATATTCATTGGCTGATATCACTGTTGTACTAAGTTACTTTCCTCTTTGTCCATTTAATTATATATTGTTAATTTATATAAGTTCTATGTTGTCTAAAATACATTCTGATAAGGGGTGGAAGTTTTGGTAAACCATATATCTTTGTGCATTTAATTTCACAAATTGTGGTGCCTGCTTACAGATCCGGTTAGTTTTAAAGTTTCTATTGTCATTTATTTCCTAAAAGAATTATTATAAACTTTTATAATATTGTATGATGACCAATCATTCTTTTGTAAGATACATGGGTGTGCCTTGACAATATTGAATCACTTGTTGAGCCCAGTTGCATGGTCTTACATATAATATATATATTTTTTATAATTTTCTAAAAGAAAACAAAATAAAGCATTTGACTTTACATAAATTACCTTAGTAATGCTTAAATATACACTAAAGTTAAAATTAAATCTCCAATAAATCTATAATTATGCATTATGAAAAAAACAATGCAACATGCATTTACCTATATATATTGTATCCCCCTCCCCCACACACTGTTTTTAGAAAGACTTTAGCCTTTACTGCATTATGAGCAAGATTACAAGTTGTGCGATAAAGCCGCTGTGTTAATACCTCTAAAAATATAGCCGTATGCAATTTCCATTGTGACGCCATTACAAGTCACCCTAAAACTTCCTTTTGTTGTGCAGTATGGTGCGGTAAGCCGCATACTGCACAAAACCAAATTCCTGACTTGGTGTGCTTATGCAGGTATTCCTACAAAGAGATCAATGGCGAAAAAATGCTAGAAAAAACCCTAAATCCTGCGATTGTGAAATCGCTATCACATTTTCGCATTCACAATTAATGTCTATGGAGGAAAAAACATCCTAACATAAGCCCCTAGTCTAATAACCCCTAAACTGCCATCCTCCCACATCGTGACTACTAAAATAAATGTATTAAACCCCTAAACCCCCATCCCCCACTTTGCGACTACCTAAATAAACCTATTAAAACCTAAACCGCCATCTCTCCACATCACCACAATCTAAATAAACCTATTAACCCCTAATCCACTGTCCAACTAGATTAGCCAATAGGATTTAAGGAGCTCTCATCCTATTGGCTGATTTGAACTTTTCAGGCAATAGGAATGCAAGGGTACCACAATATAAAAGTGGTACCTTGCATTCAATCTTCGTGTGTGCGGCGGACAATCACATGAAGAGGACATCCGAGTCGGATGACCGCTCCGCCTCTGCACCACCGGGATGAAGATGGAAGATGGTCCCACGCTGTATGAAGATGGAACCGCCTAGATGAAGACCTTTCGCCGCTTGGAAGAATATGGATTGCTGGACTTCAGCAATGGTGAGTATCTATTTTGAGGCTAGTACAATATAATGATGCCACAGCACCTTTCAATATAAAATGTCCTTTATTAGCAACTCAACTGCGTTCCCGAAACGTCGCATAATATTCTGTCCGTGAGTTGCTAATAAAGGAAATTTTATATTGAAAGGTGCTGTGGAATCATTATATTGTACTCTAAATTGTGGCTAGTGGTCGCTAGCCGGACTGACGTTCACCTGGCCGAATCAGGCTATTTCTTGTTTGCTGGGTTTCCTTTGTTTTTGCTATTTTGGGGTTAGTGTTAGCTTTTTGTTTTTTTTGGGAGGTGGGTTTTTTAGATTATGGCTTTTTTTATTTTTATAGGCTATGAAAAAGAGCTGAATGCCCTTTTCAGGGCAATGTGTAGATTAGGTTTTTTTTAGTAAGGTTTTTTATTTTGGGGGGTTGTAATGTGAGGGGGATTTTCTTCAGGGAAAAAGAGCTTTTAACTTTAGGGCAATGCCCTACAAAAGGCCCTTTTAAGGGCTTTTGGTAGTTTATTGTTAGATTAGGTTTTTTTTAATTTTGGGGTGTATTTTTAATGGGGGTATTAGAATGAATAGGAATAACATTTTTTATTTTGGATAATTTCGTTTGTTATTTTCTGTAACGTTAGCTTTTTTTATTTTGTGTAATTTTAGATTTCTTGATTTTTTAAGGTTAGGTTTTTTATTTTTTGTAATGTTAGGGGGTTTTTTTAGTTTATTTTTTTGGTATTTCCAGACAATGGCACCTGTGTAGCGAGACACTCAGCATTGATGAATATTAATACTCAGTTACTAGTAACGGTAATTACAAGGTATAGGTGTCCGGTATTTCCAGACTTTGTTCAATCACCAGGGAACCCTAATAGAGCCACCCAGTCACCACAACGGTAATTACAAGGTATAGGTGTCCGGTATTCTCGGACTTTTCCACACAGTAATCCCAGGTATAGTTGTTGATATATTCCATTTATTAATACTCAGTTACTAGTAACGGTAATTACAAGGTACAGGTGTCTGGTATTTCCGGACTTTGTTCAATCACCAGGTAACTCTAATAGAGATACTAAGTCACTATAACGGTAATTATAAGGTATAGGTGTCCGGCATTCCCACACGGTAATCCCAGGTATAGGTGTAGACATATTCCATTTACCTTCTATTACCCTTGGTCAATTAACAGGTATTTGGTTCTGGTATTTCCAGACTGTCATATATGTGGTATTATGGTAATTAAAGGTATATATGCTCTGGTATTTCCAGATTCCTGCACAAGTTGTTATCAACGGTAATCACCAGGTATAGGTGTCTGGCTTATCCAGACCTAGGTATTTATACGGTAAACCCAGGTATAGGCAGAGACATACTCTCCTTTCTTATCGTCAATGGTATTTAACAGGTATCTTGCTCTGGTGTTTCTGTTACATAGTTGTTGCTAACGGTTATCTCATGGTATAGGAATCTGTTAGTTCAAGACTTAGATACTTACCAGGTATATCTCGGTATAGGTATCTGTTATTTCCAGACTTAGGTACTCACCAGACACATCTCTGTATAGACACAATATAACTATTAACCTTACCTTTTATCATTTATGGTAAACTAACAGGTATGGATATAGATATCCATCTTACCTTATGATTAACCAAGACATCATATCTGGGTTTATTCTGAGTAATTCATACTTCCAGTGATTACTATTGGAGAACCAATAAGTACTAACCTCTCGCATATGCAAATTCCACACCACATTAGTGGTCAGTATTAAGGTCAGTTATGTATTCACAAGACAAATCCAATATCCCAACAGGGTTTTTTTTGTCAAATATTAAGTCAATATATTTTTGGGCTTTTTTTCAGTAGACATACATATTCTTTTAAATTGTATGTATACCCCCAGTTTTGAACAATATTTAGTAAAAGTTATATTTTATTCTATTTTCTTATATATTATCTTTCAAGGTTCATAAGTGCTATATTTGTACCCTTCTATCAGTTCTTTACTGATTTTTTGTAAAGGTTTTTTAGTTTAAGCTTAGGGTTTTTTTTTAGTTTTTTTTAAACAAGTAAGTTTCTAATTATTTTAAAAGGACACTGAACCCAAATTTTTTATTTTGTGATTCAGATAGAGCATGCAATTTTAAGTAACTTTCTAATTTACTCCTATTATCAAATTTTCTTCGTTCTCTTGCTAAATTTATTTGCAAAAGAAGGCATCTAAGCTTATTTTTGGTTCAGGATTCTGGACAGTACTTTTTTATTGGTGGATTAATTTATCCACCAATCAGCAAGAACAACCCAGGTTGTTCACCAAAAATGGGCCGGCATTCTTGCATTTCAAATAAAGATAAAGAACATGAAGAAAATGTGATAATATGAGTAAATTAGAAAGTTGTTTGTTATGATCTATCTGAATCACGAATGAAAAAAATTGGGTTCAGTGTCCCTTTAAGGTAGTTAGTATATTGTAACTTTAATTTAAAGTTAGGGGTGTTAGGATTAGGGTTTAATAATTTAATTTAGGTAGTAGCTATGTGGGGGATGGCGGATTAGGGGTTAATAGGTTTATTTCGGTAGTCAGGATGTGGAGGACGGTGGATTAGGAGTTAATATGTTTATTTAGGTAGTCTTGATGAGGGGAGATGGCGGTTTAGGGGTTAAAAGGTTTATTTAGGTTGTCTTGATGTGGGGGAAAGCGGTTTAGTGTTTAATAGGTTTATTTTAGTAGTCTCGATGAGGGGGTAAGGTGGTTTAGGGGTTATTATGTTTCTTTTAGTAGTCGCGATGTGGGGGGACGGGGGTTTAGGGGTTAATACTTTATTTTAGTAGTTGCGATGCAGGGGTGGTGGATTAGAGGTTAATAGGTAGTTTATGGGTGTTAGTGCACTTTGTAACATATTTTGGACGTGTTTTGTGAAACATTTTTGTTATTCAAAACACATAACTACAGGTCTTTGAGTGCGGAATGGATTGTTGCGGTATAGGCTATAACGATCACAGTACAACCATACCACACGACTTGTAATATCAAGTAACTGACCATTCTGCACGCAAAAGCCATTTTCAAGCGGTAAAGCCATACCGCACAACTTGTAATCTTGCTCATTCCATGTTGCAGTTAATCTGACACACCTGCATGCTACAAATTAATTGCTCAGATCAGTGCAGGAATTCATTTAATCTAGTATCTGATGGGCCAAAGTAGAAAACATCAGGAAAACAAACTCAAAATTGATTTCAAGAGATTCTTCCATGGCTGGAATGTACAAAACTCTACCGATGTAGCTAAAACTTCTGCAATGAAGTGCTTATTTGATAAAATATACTCTCTCTCTCTCTCTCTCTCTCTCTCTCTCTCTCTCTCTCTATATATATATATATATATATATATATATATATATGCAAGGCGTGGATTGTAAATATTGTTTCTTTTTTATATTTAATATTTTTTATTAGTTTGCAAAAGATCCAATTACATACATTCAGATAGTTTGAACTACATAGAAAAAGTCAAACAAAATCTTTCAAACTGAAACCTTTTACATAGCCATTACTAGTAGCCTTTAACATATACAACCTTTAGACAAATAGCAGTGGCTATAGTCCACTTATAGGTCTCAAATATTACATAACAGTAAGTTGGGGAGAGAAGGTGAGAAAAGGAGGGGGGGCGATTGGGAAAGACTAGGAAAGAGGAGGATGGGCATAAGGGAAAAACAAAGGGCTTCTTCATGTTTTAAACTCAGTAATTATTAATAAAACTCAGATTATTGAATTTAATGTCATGCATTAGTATTTGTGTTGTATTTTCTTTCTGACACAGGTTTGAATTATTATTATGTGTACAACTACTCATAGAATTAAAATTAACACACAGCTTGCCTTTGATTTTATCCAATCAGGGTTATCCTGGTGCCTTTTTAAGTGGTTCAGGTGCTATGTCCTTTAGCTATGATTACGGCCTGAGGCCGAAACATGTTAGCGGACCTATTGCTGTGATGTACCTGTGTGACCTCTGGAGTATTTCTACTTATTTCTAATAAAGACTGTGAATTTTACCTATAACCGCTGTCTGCAACATTTTCTTCTTTTGGTGCTTATTTTCTGGGCTGCAGCAGTGGTTTCCAGGACATCGGCTCCAAAGTTTTCCAAAGGGATTCCCTACAAGTGTTTTCTACTGCTCTGGATTGGTTTGTGAATACCATGTGTCATCTGACACCCCCCCTCCAACATAGTGGGACTCCTCGCAGGGACGCTACTGTGGCTTTCGAGTGAGCTCCGCTCCCTTCAAATCTTACACTGAGCCCGAAGAGGAGATGAGGATTAATGCACCCCGGGTGGTGAGTCCAAGGCACTAATGCCTTATGGGAGCATGGCTTCCGTTATATCTCACTCTATAATGTTTGGTGCTCTATTGTAATCTATTACCGCACTACATTACAGCTGGAGCTCTGAAGCTAGCTACATCGTTATTGGATCCCGTATGTGAGGCAGGTAGAGGGGGGTCTTCCTATCAGCAGTACTTTATTATATCGATTCACTGCCACATCAGTGTCTTTTGTTTAATGGAACTTTTTCCCTGGAATTTGAACTTTGTATAGACAAATAACGTTTGTCATTGAAAATATATAAATATATGGACAGTAACTTTGAATTATACTTTACTTTAATTTGTTTTGAGTGCATAGCCCAGTTGCACTCCATTTTTCCTGTCCAATAATTTGAGCTGTCCTCTATTCAGGCTCCATGGAGGTTACACATTTTTATTCGTTATTACTTGTGTCTGAGGGATTGCACTTCTACAGAAATTGAAAGGATTTTTTCTACAGATAAATCTAACTACTCTTTATCAGCTCTCTTTGAAGAAATGGAGAAATTACTGATCAGGGAGCATAACCTCCAATGGGACATATGGACACTTGAAACATACATTAAACTTAAGATTATACCACGTGGGTTAAGGTTGAACAAATTTCCCACATTTGATGTTGTTGATAATGTTTTCATTTCTGCTTGGAATGAAATTTTGTCTGATTGCTCAACATGCTTAATGTTGTTATTAGTCTCCTACAAATCTAATCTTCTTAAAATTACTAGAGAGGAGATAGGGGAGTTACAAAATGAAATGAATTCACGACAGTTGGAAACTAGCTTTGCAAAATTTGATGGCATATTGAAAGTAGTGGTAGCTAAAGTGAAAGATTCAATTCTTGAGATTAAACATACAAAATTTGTTAGGGATCAGACTGACTACAGTAACAATACAGTTTACTTATGGAAGCGTTTAGATAAGGCTGTGCACAAAAGACAATCTAGAGGTAGGTCTAGAAATAGACGCAATAATAGTAACAACCATAAAAATTCAAGAGATGCTAATGGCCAAGTACCTACACATAATATAGAGGCCAAGCGAGTAACATACTCTGACACAGAGGAAGCTGGGGCCTCAAGTGGTGAGGAACTCCCAAGAAGCATTCTAAAGAATAAACAGCCAGCATTAGTACAAAATACAAATGCTCTGACTACCTCTGATCATTATGAGCCTCAAATAGCTTCCTCTATTTCAAAAAGTACTGACTCTAGAAATCCTGCTTCTAATTATGTGGAAGAGGGTGCAGGAGCCTCTATTATGCAAACAAATGTGTCTGCTGATTATCAGAGAAGGATAGAGCAGGTTTTTTCTCTTCCCCCACAACGCACCGGAATAGGGCAAACAGGTCAGGGACATTATCACCTAAGAGGTCAGAGAGGGAAACAAAAATACAAGTAAACAATGTAATAAATCTATCTAAATACACACTTACTGATTCACAAGTCTTTCTCCTAAGTCAAGGTTTGAACTTTGCACCCACTAATCATTTTAATGTCTTTAATACCATCTTAGATGTTAATAAACTAATACGAAACATGACTTTACAAAAACATTTTTTCACTAAATTATCTGAAATTTCAGATAATAGGGTGGAACCAATAGGTGATCACCCACCCCATGTTTTGCGTACTGGTAAATTAACATTTAGTGAAACCTGTGATGTAATTAATTTGGAGTGTTTATCCCGAGAGACTATGTCAAGTACACGGAAGGAGAGTATTAATGCTTCCAGTGGCTTTTAAAATAAGTCACAGTTTTACCCAATTCACACGAGGGGTAATACTCTGGAGACCTTCTTTAAACGTGTGGAAAGGGATCTTATTAAACTTAAAAACTCTGTTGGATATCAAGCCCCCAATCTGTCTGGACCAGAGAGAGCAGCCCTTAAAGAGCTTCAAGAGAATCAGGATATAGTCATACGTACAGCTGATAAGGGTGGCTCTGTCGTGGTCCTGGACAGATTGGATTATGTCAATGAAGCTTTACGCCAACTCAATAATATTGAGGACTATATTCCCCTATCTAGGGACCCCACTGCTGATTTTAAAAAAGAACTTTTGGATATATTGTATGATAGGTTGGAGGATGGGCACTACGATTGGAAATCCTTTGAGTTTCTGGTGGTTGACTATCCGGTGGTGCCCATCTTCCACCATCTTCCTAAGGTACACAAATCCCTTGAAGACGTAAGGGGGCGTCCCATAGTTAGTGGGATTGGTTCTCTTACAGAGCACGTTTCACAGTGGGTAGATAATCTTTTGCAGCCACTTGTAAAGAACCTGCACAGCTATATTCAGGATACTAAAGAGGTTATATGCACATTTGAGGACATGAGGTGGCAGCAAACAGACATAAATAGGCCACTATTGACGTGGTTGCACTGTATTCCTCCATTCCACACGAGGAGGGTCTGATAGCAGTCGGTTTCTTTTTAGAATTTTTTTCTGACTTTTCAGTTGAGTTCAGAAGCTTTATTCTTAGAGCTCTTAAGTTTTTGCTCACACACAACTATTTTTCTTTTGATGATGGCTTCTATCTCCAGAGACGTGGGACAGCTATGGGGGCTAAGTTTGCCCCCTCCTATGCCAACCTATTCATGGGTTGGTGGGAGCTGTCCCACGTCTATGGAGATGGGAACCCATACAGAGAGTTCATATACTTTTATGGTCACTATATAGATGACCTACTCCTCGTGAGGAATGGGAGTGAGACACAGTTTATGTCCTTTATGACATACCTTAACTCTAATAACATTGGTTTGAGGTTTACCAGCGAGTTGCGGGAAAGTGAGATAAATTTCCTAGACATCACCATTAAGGGTATGGAGGATGGCAGGATAGTGACAGAGATTTACGGGAAGCCCAAAGCTGGGAATACCCTGCTACATGCCCAAAGTTGCCACCCTAGGCATGTACCCCATGCTGTGGCCAAGGGCCAATTTATGAGGGTGAAACGTAATTGCTCTTTACCTGAAAAATCTGCAGAACAGTCTAAAGATTTGGCCAATAGGCTGAAACATAGAGGCTACAGTTCTAGAGTAATCAAAAAGGCCAAAGAACAAGTTGATGGCCTGGATAGGTCAAGTGTTCTGGGCCTGACAGATAGGACTGGTGATAGGGGTAATATTACTAATGACCACAATGGAGTAACCTTTGTTACAGAGTTTAGTCAAGAGTACTCTGAAATTTGTAAAATTGTTAAGAAGCATTTCTCGTTTTTAGCAGCTGACGATAAGCTTGAATATTGTGTTTCTCAAGGTCTACGCTGCTCTTATAGGAAAACAACCACTTTGGGTAACATACTATCTGCATCTGTGTTACCCAAGATTAAACAACATCAAAGTTCTTGGCTGATCCACAGAGGCATTTTTAAGTGCCAAAATAAATGTAGGGTGTGTGAGTTTGTGCTGCCATCTGATAGCATTAGATCTGAAGTCACAGGTGAGATCTTTGCAATACAATCCTGCCTCAAGTGCACCTCGACATATGTGGTGTATGTGCTAAATTGTATTCTGTGCCACCTACAGTATGTTGGCCTTACGACTACTGAGGTAAAGGTACGCATTCGCAATCATCTCTCTACTATACAAGCTGGTGTAGCTTCTACACCTTTGGTGCAACACTTCGCAAGATATCACCAAAAAAGTGTGGACTCGCTTAGATGGCAAGCTATAATCAACAAATGTCCACAGCGCTTCTTAGATTTCCTCAATTTACTTTATTATTTCCACAGAC
The DNA here is from genome assembly GCF_027579735.1 of Bombina bombina. Classification (NCBI taxonomy): domain Eukaryota; kingdom Metazoa; phylum Chordata; class Amphibia; order Anura; family Bombinatoridae; genus Bombina; species Bombina bombina. Next base: position 322,994,507 of record NC_069499.1, on the reverse strand, counting down.
ATTCAGATAATAAGCGACGTTTCGGGTGTTAACCCTTACTCATGCATGAGTGAGGGTTGCCACCCGAAACATCGCTTATTATCTGAATGTCTGTGGAAATAATAAAGTAAATTGAGGAAATCTAAGAAGCGCTGTGGACATTTGTTGATTGTTGTGGATTCTAGGGATTATTGCAGAGTCCCTGTTCTACGTGCGCAGACCAAAGAGGTTGCTGTCTCATTACATACACTTTCTGTAGATGGCAAGCTATAGAGAGAGTGCTCAGCCCCCCTAGAGGGGGTGATAGGGACAAGCTGCTGCAGAAGAGGGAACTATTCTGGATTTTTAAATTACAAACCCGTGTACCTACCGGTTTAAATTCGGAATATGATCTGATAAACTATTGGCAATAATTCTTTTGTAGCCACAGATTTGTTCTTTTCTCTTTTTATCCCTATTATGCAGCAACTTGTTCCATTCGTGTACTCATGTACCCTCTTGGTGTACTACAGATAGTCCAATTTTGCTATCAGCCCTGCATGTACTCTTTCGGTGTATTACAGATAGTCTAATTTTGCTATTAGTATTGCATGTATTGTCTTCTAATTTTGGACTTATTTTGTATATAATCTATTCTTCTATTTGAAAATCATGTATATATTACTTTGCACTTGGTATACTAATGGTATACTATTATCTCTAGTATTTTTTGTATTTCAATCATTTTTTGTATTATAATCATTTTTTGTATTTCAAACATATATATTTCTCTTGTTCTTCATTTTTTCCTTTGTTCCTCATATTATTATAATCATTTTCATTCCATTTCCTTTCAATTTCATACAGCACGTGTTGTTACCATTATAGGTACTGAGTTTAGATTTTGGAACACATTTTTCACACATCTAGCTCCCACTTCAGTTTAAATAGTGGGTTTGAACTATGTTAGACTAAACATGTTCCTTTGCCTTCAAATGTGTGATTAAATTTAAAATTTAAAATTTAAATAATATAGGGATAGCATGCCTTATATTTCATATTGTAATATGTCTGCTGATGATTTGTTCAAATGTATAATTGTTGCAACTATATTCATGTGCCGCTCCTTTAAGGTGTTTAAAAAACTGGAAAGAAAACCGAGAAAATCTTTTTACTTTACTATTATTATAACAACGTTGATTGTAGACTCTTCATATATATTTGACTACATAGTTTATAAATCAGCATTTGTATTGGTGTTGTATTTTCTTTCTGACACAGGTTTGAATTATTATTATGTGTATAACTATTCATAGAGTTAAAATTAACACACAGCTTGCCTTTGATTTTATCCAATCAGGGATATCCTGGTGCCTTTTTAAGTGGTCCAGGTGCTATGTCCTTTAGCTATGATTACGGCCTGAGGCCGAAACATGTTAGCGGACCTATTGCTGTGATGTACCTGTGTGACCTCTGGAGTATTTCTACTTATTAACTATGTTCTAATAAAGACTGTGGCCTCGATTTAGAGTTTGGCGGTAGCCGTGAAAACCAGCGTTAGAGGCTCCTAACGCTGGTTTTAGGCTACCGCCGGTATTTGGAGTCAGTCATTAAAGGGTCTAACGCTCACTTTTCAGCCGCGACTTTTCCATACCGCAGATCCCCTTACGTCAATTGCGTATCCTATCTTTTCAATGGGATCTTTCTAACTCCGGTATTTAGAGTCGTGGCTGAAGTGAGCGTTAGAAATCTAACGACAAAACTCCAGCCGCAGAAAAAAGTCAGTAGTTAAGAGCTTTCTGGGCTAACACCGGTTTATAAAGCTCTTAACTACTGTGCTCTAAAGTACACTAACACCCATAAACTACCTATGTACCCCTAAACCGAGGTCCCCCCACATCGCCACCACTCTATTCAATTTTTTTAACCCCTAATCTGCCGACCGCCAGCTACATTATAGCTATGTACCCCTAATCTGCTGCCCCTAACACCGCTGACCCCTATATTATATTTATTAACCCCTAATCTGCCCCCCACAACGTCGCCGCCAGCTACCTACACTTATTAACCCCTAATCTGCCGTCCGCACGCCGCCGCCAGCTACATTATAGCTATGTACCCCTAATCTGCTGCCCCTAACACCGCCGACCCCTATATAATATTTATTAACCCCTAATCTGCCACCCACAACGTCGCCTCCACCTGCCTACACTTATTAACCCCTAATCTGCCGAGCGGACCGCACCGCTATTATAATAAAGTTTTAACCCCTAATCCGCCTCACTCCCACCTCAATAACCCTATAATAAATAGTAGTAACCCCTAATATGCCCTCCCTAACATCGCTGACACCTAACTTCAAGTATTAACCCCTAATCTGCCGATCGGAGCTCACTGCTACTCTAATAAATTTTTTAACCCCTAAAGCTAATTTTAAACCTAACCCTAACACCCCCCTAAATTAAATATAATTTTATTCTAACAAAATAAATTAAATCTTATTTAATAAATTATTCCTATTTAAAGCTAAATACTTACCTGTAAAATAAACCCTAATATAGCTACAATATAAATTATAATTATATTATAGCTATTTTAGGATTAATATTTATTTTACAGGTAACTTTGTATTTATTTTAACCAGGTACAATAGCTATTAAATAGTTATTTACTATTTAATAGCTACCTAGTTAAAATAATTACAAAATTACCTGTAAAATAAATCCTAACCTAAGTTACAATTAAACCTAACACTACACTATCAATAAATAAATTAAATAAAATACCTACAATTACCTACAATTAAACCTAACACTACGCTATCAATAAATTAATTAAATACAATATCTACAAATAAATACAATGAAATAAACTAACTAAAGTACAAAAAATAAAAAAGAACTTAGTTACAAAAAATAAAAAAGAACTTAGTTACAAAAAATAAAAAAATATTTACAAATATCAGAAAAATATTACAACAATTTTAAACTAATTACACCTACTCTAAGCCCCCTAATAAAATAACAAAGACCCCCAAAATAAAAAAATGCCCTACCCTATTCTAAATTACTAAAGTTCAAAGCTCTTTTACCTTACCAGCCCTGAACAGGGCCCTTTGCGGGGCATGCCCCAAAGAATTCAGCTCTTTTTCCTGTAAAAAAAACACATACAATACCCCCCCAACATTACAACACACCACCCACATACCCCTAATCTAACCCAAACCCCTCTTAAATAAACCTAACACTAAGCCCCTGAAGATCTTCCTACCTTATCTTCACCATACCAGGTTCACCGATCGATCCAGAAGAGCTCCTCCGATGTCTTGATCCAAGCCCAAGCGGGGGGCTGAAGATGTCCATGATCCGGCTGAAGTCTTCATCCAAGCGGGAGCTGAAGAGGTCCATGATCCGGCTGAAGTCTTCTATCAAGCCGCATCTTCAATCTTCTTTCTTCTGGAGCGGAGCGGAACCATCTTCTTCCAAGCCGACGCGGAACATCATCTTCAACCGATGACTAGACGTCGAATGACGGTTCCTTTAAGGGACGTCATCCAAGATGGAGTCCCTCGAATTCCGATTGGCTGATAGGATTCTATCAGCCAATTGGAATTAAGGTAGGAATATTCTGATTGGCTGATGGAATCAGCCAATCAGAATCAAGTTCAATCCGATTGGCTGATCCAATCAGCCAATCAGATTGAGCTTGCATTCTATTGGCTGATCGGAACAGCCAATAGAATGTGAGCTCAATCTGGGGCTTAGTGTTAGGTTTATTTAAGGGGGGTTTGGGTTAGATTAGGGGTATGTGGGTGGTGGGTTGTAATGTTGGGGGGGGGGTATTGTATGTGTTTTTTTTAAGGAAAAAGAGCTGAATTCTTTGGCGCATGCCCCGCAAAGGGCCCTGTTCAGGGCTGGTAAGGTAAAAGAGCTTTGAACTTTAGTAATTTAGAATAGGGTAGGGCATTTTTTTATTTTGGGGGTCTTTGTTATTTTATTAGGGGGCTTAGAGTAGGTGTATTTAGTTTAAAATTGTTGTAATATTTTTCTGATGTTTGTAAATATTTTTTTATTTTTTGTACTTTAGTTAGTTTATTTCATTGTATTTATTTGTAGATATTGTATTTAATTAATTTATTGATAGTGTAGTGTTAGGTTTAATTGTAGGTAATTGTAGGTATTTTATTTAATTTATTTATTGATAGTGTAGTGTTAGGTTTAATTGTAACTTAGGTTAGGATTTATTTTACAGGTAATTTTTTAATTATTTTAACTAGGTAGGTATTAAATAGTAAATAACTATTTAATAGCTATTGTACCTGGTTAACATAAATACAAAGTTACCTGTAAAATAAATATAAATCCTAAAATAGCTATAATTATAATTTATATTGTAGCTATATTAGGGTTTATTTTACAGGTAAGTATTTAGCTTTAAATAGGAATAATTTATTTAATAAGAGTTAATTAATTTCGTTAGATATAAATTATATTTAATTTAGGGGGGTGTTAGTGTTAGGGTTAGATTTAGCTTTAGGGGTTAATACATTTATTAGAATAGCGGTGAGCTCCAGTCGGCAGATTAGGGGTTAATGTTTGAAGTTAGGTGTCGGCGATGTTAGGGAGGGCAGATTAGGGGTTAATACTATTTATTATAGGGTTAGTGAGGCGGATTAGGGGTTAATAACTTTATTATAATAGCGGTGCGGTCCGCTCAGCAGATTAGGGGTTAATAAGTGTAGACAGGTGGAGGCGACATTGTGGGGGGCAGATTTGGGGTTAATAAATATCATATAGGGGTCGGCTGTGTTAGGGGCAGCAGATTAGGGGTACATAGGGATAATGTAAGTAGCGGCGGTTTACGGAGCGGCAGATTAGGGGTTAATAATAATATGCAGGGGTCAGCGATAGCGGGGGCGGCAGAATAGGGGTTAATAAGTGTAAGGTTAGGGGTGTTTAGACTCGGGGTACATGTTAGAGTGTTAGGTGCAGACGTAGGAAGTGTTTCCCCATAGCAAACAATGGGGCTGCGTTAGGAGCTGAACCGACAAAACTCTAAATCTAGCCGTGTGAATTTTACCTATAACCGCTGTCTGCAACATTTTCTTCTTTTGCTATATATATATATATATATATATATATATATATATATATATATATATATATATATATATATATATATATATATATATGCAAGGCGTGGATTGTAAATATTGTTTCTTTTTTATATTTAATATTTTTTATTAGTTTGCAAAAGATCCAATTACATACATTCAGATAGTTTGAACTACATAGAAAAAGTCAAACAAAATCTTTCAAACTGCAACCTTTTACATAGACATTACTAGTAGCCTTTAACATATACAACCTTTAGATAAATAGTTAGCAGTGGCTATAGTCCACTTATAGGTCTCAAATATTACATAACAGTAAGTTGGGGAGAGAAGGTGAGAAAAGGAGGGGGGGCGATTGGGAAAGACTAGGAAAGAGGAGGATGGGCATAAGGGAAAAACAAAGGGCTTCTTCATACTTTAAACTCAGTAATTATTAATAAAACTCAGATTATTGAATTTAATGTTATGTTTTCATTCCACAAAAATAGTATGTTAGTAAAGTGATCTGATTTGTTATAGAAACTATAGTACATTTCTTCTAGAGACAACACATATTTAATTTCAACTAACCATTGTTGGATAGAGGGGACTTGAGGTTTCTTCCACATTCATGGTATAAGTCTCTTGGCACTATTTAACATTAACTGAAGTAATCCCGTTTTGTAGTGGCAGTGTAATTGTGGGATCTTATTAAGTAGGATTGTCTGTGGGTCTAGAGTTATTGTTTGATGTAAGCTTCGACTTGAACCCAAAAAGGATTGATTACTGGACAGTCCCACCATATATGAGACAGTGTACCCTGGCTCCCACATTTCCTCCAGCACATCGGAGAGATGGTTGGGTATATTCTATATATGCGTACAGGTGTTAAATACCACCTGACTAGAAGTTTATAGTTGATCTCAACTATACTGGCAGATATAGATGATTTTTTGATCGATTTAAAACAACGTTCCCATGTAAGGGAAATAATTTGTACATTTAACTCTTTTTTCCCAAAGTGATCGAAAGGAGGAGGATTTTTGTGATTCTGTCTTTAGTAGCATTTTATAAGTTGACGATATCAGGTGCTTAGGGGTGTTGGGGAGTAAGCATAGCATCTCGAAGGGAGTACAGGGCCTGTTGAAATTCTTTTTATGTGGATGATTAAGTAGAAAGTGTCTAACCTGAAAATAGGAGAACCAGGTATCTAAGGGAGCTCCTATTTCATCTTTTATTTCTAATAGTGTTTTAATGTGACCATCTCTTAGGAGAGAGCATATTTGGATTCGGGTAAGTGTAGTTAGTGTGTCTGTTGGGATGTTAGCGTTCAAACCTGGAAATATATTCCTGTTCAGTAATGGCATAAACAGAGAGTAATGCGTAGAGATTTTATCATTTTTGGCTATAGTTTTATCCCAAATTTTTAGGGTTTCCTCTATAAGTGGATTGGAAGGTAAAATACATGAATGCAGTTTGCATGGAATCCAACACAGTTCACTAGTCGTGATGTGAACAAGGTTATGATTATCTATTACAACCCAAAATTTAGGTCTATGTATTTGGTCCCAAGACACTATGTGAGAGAGATGTATTGCAGTATAATAATTCAAAATATTCGGGCCTCCCAGGACTCCCTGTTCTTTGGGTAAATAGAGCGTATGTCCTGAAATTCTTGGTTTTGAGAAGGACCATATAAATTTGTATAGACTTTTTTGGAGATTGGTAATATATGATATTGATGGGACAAGAATTAGTGTTTGCATGAGGTACAAAATTTTGGGGAGAATGGTCATTTTGATTGCATTGACCCATCTGAGCCAAGAAAGGTGGTTGTATCTGTGCCAGGAGTTAAGCTCTATATCTATCTGTTGTCTTAATTTTTTATAGTTTGTTTTAATCATTTCTGATATAGTGGGTTTAATTGTTATGCCTAGATATGTGAAGTGATTTACAGAGGCAAAAGGAGTCTGCGTGATGATAAACTGTCCCTCTTCTGGGGAAATCCGGTAAGACATAATCATCGACTTCTCCATGTTAATGGAGAAGTTAGAGTGTAATTTGTATTCATCTAGAATTCCAGTTAGGGCTGGTACTGAAACACTGGGGTTGGTAAAGGTAAAGAGAATATCATCTGCAAATAAAAGACATTTGGGGGTCGATCCGATATAAAGCGTCGCCCGCAAAAGCCGGCGACGCCAATATTTGCGCGGATTTGGTATCACATATACGGCGTAACCTAGAAGTTACGCGCGTATATTTCTGCCGTCGCCCGCAGTTTTTTGGGCCATAGGCAGGTATACCAAACCTGCGCAGTTTGGTATCCAATATGCAGCGTAAGGACTTACGTGGCGAAAATGGAGAAAACTTACTCCATTTTCACCTCGCCACAAAAAGCAGCCGTAAGAAGCCTTACGCTGACTATTGGAGCCCCGTAACTCCCAAAACTAACTAGAAAATAAACCTAACACCTAACGCATGCGCAATGTCTATCTCCCTGTCAACCGCGATCTGCTAAAATAAACCTAACACCTAACGCATGCGCAATGTCTTTCTACCTGTCAACCGCGATCCCCCCCCCCCCCGAAATCCCTAATAAAGTTATTACCCCCTAAACCGCCGCTCCCGGACCCCGCCGCCATCTACATAAACTAACCCCCTACTGTGAGCCTCTAAAACCGCCGCCATCTACCTTATCTATCCCCTAATCTGCCCCCTTACACCGCCGCCACCTATATAAAAATTATTAACCCCTAATGTAAGCCCCTTACACCGCCGCCATCTCTATTAAAATGATTAACCCCTAATTTAATCTACCTACCCCGCCGCCAGCTATATTATCTATATTAACCCTAAGTATATTATAGTTAATATAGGTATTACATTATATATATTAACTATATTAACCCTAATTATATTAGGGTTAATATAGTTAATATAGTTACTATAGTATTTATATTAACTATATTAACTCTATCTAACCCTAACTAAATTTATATTAAATTAATCTAATTCATTTATAAACTAAAATATTCCTATTTAAATCTAAATACTTACCTATAAAATAAACCCTAAGATAGCTACAATATAATTAATAATTACATTGTAGCTATGTTAGGGTTAATATTTATTTTACAGGTAAATTGTTAATTATTTTAACTAGGTATAATAGATATTAAATAGTTATTAACTATTTAATATCTACCTAGTTAAAATAATTACCCAATTACCTGTAAAATAAATCCTAACCTAAGTTACAAATACACCTACACTATCAATAAATTTAATAAACTACTAACATCTATCTAAAAATACAATTAAATTAACTAAACTAAATTACAAAAAAAAACAAACACTAAATTACAAAAAATAAAAAAAAGATTACAAGATATTTAAGCTAATTACACCTATTCTAAGCCCCCTAATAAAATAATAAACCCCCAAAATAAAAAAAATTCCCTGCCCTATTCTAAATTCAACAAATTTCAAAGCTCTTTACCTTACCAGCCCTTAAAAGGGCCTTTTGTGGGGCATGCCCCAAAGAATTCAGCTCTTTTGCATACAAGAAATACAATACCCCCCCCCCCATTACAACCCACCACCCACATACCCCTATTCTAAACCCACCCAAACCCCCCTTAAAAAAGCCTAACACTACCCCCCTGAAGATCTCCCTACCTTGTCTTCACCACACCGGGCCGAACTCCTGATCCGATCCGGGCGATGTCTTCCTCCAAGCGGCAAAGAAGAATTCTTCCTCCGGCGATGTCATCCTCCAAGCGGCAAAGAAGAATTCTTCCTCCGGCAACGTCTTCCTCCAAGCGGCAGCAAAGTCTTCATTCTTCCGGCGGCATCTTCAATCTTCTTTCTTCGCTCCGCCACCGCGGAGCATCCATCCCGGCCGACTGCTGAACTTGGAATGATGTACCTTTAAATGACGTCATCCAAGATGGCGTCCGCCGAATTCCGATTGGCTGATAGGATTCTATCAGCCAATCGGAATTAAGTTAAAAAAATCTGATTGGCTGATTGAATCAGCCAATCAGATTCAAGTTCAATCCGATTGGCTGATCCAATCAGCCAATCAGATTGAGCTCGCATTCTATTGGCTGTTCCGATCAGCCAATAGAATGCGAGCTCAATCTGATTGGCTGATTGGATCAGCCAATCGGATTGAACTTGAATCTGATTGGCTGATTCAATCAGCCAATCAGATTTTTTTAACTTAATTCCGATTGGCTGATAGAATCCTATCAGCCAATCGGAATTCGGCGGACGCCATCTTGGATGACGTCATTTAAAGGTACATCATTCCAAGTTCAGCAGTCGGCCGGGATGGATGCTCCGCGGCGGCGGAGCGAAGAAAGAAGATTGAAGATGCCGCCGGAAGAATGAAGACTTTGCTGCCGCTTGGAGGAAGACGTCGCCGGAGGAAGAATTCTTCTTTGCCGCTTGGAGGAAGACATCGCCCGGATCGGATCAGGAGTTCGGCCCGGTGTGGTGAAGACAAGGTAGGGAGATCTTCAGGGGGGTAGTGTTAGGCTTTTTTAAGGGGGGTTTGGGTGGGTTTAGAATAGGGGTATGTGGGTGGTGGGTTGTAATGGGGGGGGGGGTATTGTATTTCTTGTATGCAAAAGAGCTGAATTCTTTGGGGCATGCCCCACAAAAGGCCCTTTTAAGGGCTGGTAAGGTAAAGAGCTTTGAAATTTGTTGAATTTAGAATAGGGCAGGGAATTTTTTTTATTTTGGGGGTTTATTATTTTATTAGGGGGCTTAGAATAGGTGTAATTAGCTTAAATATCTTGTAATCTTTTTTTTATTTTTTGTAATTTAGTGTTTGTTTTTTTTTGTAATTTAGTTTAGTTAATTTAATTGTATTTTTAGATAGATGTTAGTAGTTTATTAAATTTATTGATAGTGTAGGTGTATTTGTAACTTAGGTTAGGATTTATTTTACAGGTAATTGGGTAATTATTTTAACTAGGTAGATATTAAATAGTTAATAACTATTTAATATCTATTATACCTAGTTAAAATAATTAACAATTTACCTGTAAAATAAATATTAACCCTAACATAGCTACAATGTAATTATTAATTATATTGTAGCTATCTTAGGGTTTATTTTATAGGTAAGTATTTAGATTTAAATAGGAATATTTTAGTTTATAAATGAATTAGATTAATTTAATATAAATTTAGTTAGGGTTAGATAGAGTTAATATAGTTAATATAAATACTATAGTAACTATATTAACTATATTAACCCTAATATAATTAGGGTTAATATAGTTAATATATATAATGTAATACCTATATTAACTATAATATACTTAGGGTTAATATAGATAATATAGCTGGCGGCGGGGTAGGTAGATTAAATTAGGGGTTAATCATTTTAATAGAGATGGCGGCGGTGTAAGGGGCTTACATTAGGGGTTAATAATTTTAATATAGATGGCGGCGGTGTTAGGGGCTCACTTTAGGGGGTTATAGATATAATATAGCTGGCGGCGGGGTACAGGAGCGGCGGTTTAGGGGTTAATAATTTTATTAGGTTGCGGCGGGGTAAAGGAGCGGCGGTTTAGGGGTTAATAGCATTTTTATTGTTAGGCTAGTGAGGGGGGATAGCGGATAGAGGGTTAGACAGTGCGGGCTATGTTAGGGAGGCGTGTTAGACAGTGCGGGCTATGTTAGGGAGGCGTGTTAGACAGTGCGGGTGTTTTAGACTTTAGTCAGGTTTTATAGGCGCCGGCAGTTTCTAACGTGCCGCAAGTCACTGGCGACGCCAGAAATTTGTACTTACGCAGATTTCTGGACATCGCTGGTTTGTGAGACTTACGGCACGTTAGCATCTGACGGCGACCTATATGGGATGGCTCGAGTTGCGAGCTGAAACTGCGGGCGACGCCGGTTCCCTCGCTTGCGCCGCAAACTGCGATCGATATCGGATCGCGCCCCAGGTGTTGTGTGGTCCTATCTGTATTAACACAATCTCCTGAGTAGCTCTGACTTTTGCAGCTAAAACCTCTACTAAAAGTGCAAACAATAAAGGTGAAAGAGGGCAGCCCTGGTGAGTGCCATTAGTAATTATGAAGGGGTTTGAGAATTAATTATTAACTATTACTTTAGCGTTTGGGAGAGCATATATTGCCATAATCTTATCAATAAATGTTTGTGGGATTCTAAATTTTAGTAGTGTCAGCCATAAAAATTTCCAATTCACCATGTCAAAGGCTTTCTCAGCATCTGTTGACAGTAGGGTGAGGGGTAGTTTTTGGGATGTGGTATGATGTATAATTTGGAGCAATCTAGTTGTATTATCCTTGGCTTCACAGGTATGGATGAAACCAACTTGGTCCTCATTAATCAAGTGTGGAAGATACAGTTTAAGTCTGTTTGCCAGGATTTTAGAGTATAATTTCAAATCAACATTTAAGAGTAATATTGATCTGTAGCTTTCTGTTCCCATGGGATCTTTGCCTGCTTTGGGGATAACAGTAATGTTGGCTTCTAGCATCTGTTTAGATAAAGTAGTGTTTTTCTCTGTACAGTTATATAGCAAAAGCAGAGGTATATCAATATAGGGCATCATTAACTTATAAAATTTGGGAGTGAAACCATCAGGGCCTGGGGCTTTACCTGGGGTCAATTGTTTAATGGCGACTTGTATTTCGGATTTTAATATAGTAAGTTATATAAGTTATTTCTGTCGGCGTCGGTCAGAGATGGTAGAATTAAATGTGAGAGATATTGTTTTATGTTTTCATTTCGTGTCATGCAACTATTTGATTCTAAATTGTAAAGTTTACTGTAGTAATCTGAGAAAGCATTTGCTATTTCTGCACTGGTATGGTAACCTTGTTTGTCTGTTGATTGAATCGTTCTAATAAATGACTTAAACAATTTATTTTTAAGAGATCTGGCCATTAGTTTACCAGCTTTATTTTTTTCAGCAAAAAATTTAGCATTTAGGGCTAAAGCCCGTCTATGTGCATTTTTTATAAAATATTGATTTAGATTTTCGTTTGCGTGTTTTACTTTCTGTATAAGATCTAATGACTTAGGGTCGTGTTTATGCTCATCTTCATATTTTTTTAAAGTATCAATTAATGCAGAGTATATCTGTTCTAGCTGTTTACGGTGCTGTATAGTTTGCTTAATGATCCCTCCTCTAATGAAACATTTATATGCTTCCCAGTTGTTGACCTGAGAGGTACTATTAGGGTCATTAATATAAAAAAATAGGGTAGTTTTATCTGCAATCTTTTTGAGTACAAGGGGATCTGTAAAAATCGCATCTTGAAGTTTCCAGGAATTTCGGACTCCAGATTTTTAGGACCACGCAAATGAACTAAGAACCATCACGTGGTTTGTGAGATCTTTGAGTCGATAAGTAAATTAAGAGAGGATTGGTCAATTAGTATATAATCTAAACGGGTGTATGTTTTTAGAGGGTGGGAGAAAAAGGTATAATCTTTTGTAAAATTATGTGTGAATCTCCATGTATCAAATGCGGGGATAGTTTGTGCAAGACAGTTAGCTTTGATAGTTTTGCACGGTATATAGGATCTCCCCGAGGAGACGTCCATAGAAGGGTCAAAGGGAAAATTCAGGTCTCCCGCTATGAATATTGGTCCCTTGGCATGGTCTAATAACAATGTCATCATCTTTTTAAAGAATGAGGCGTTAGGTTTGTTTGGAGCGTATAGGTTCAGCAGGGTAATAGGTCTGCCATAACAGAGTCCCAGCAAAAGCAGATATCTGCCCTCTCTATCATTGCTCTTGTAGAGTAGGTCAAACGGCATGTTCTTTTTAAAAAGGATGCCAACTCTTGTGAAGAATTTGTCATAATATAGATTGGAGATTTGTGGCTCATGTTTTTTCCTGAAATGGGTCTCCTGAATAAACACTATGGCCTCTAGTTATCATGCCATCAACCTCAAATACACTGGAATTCCACAGCGTATTTGTGGCAAGGCTGATTTGCCTAAGTTATCAAGTCCTACAGTAGAATTTTGTGACGTAAGCTACGATCCGCCGGACTCAGTCCGACACAGATCGATTCTTACGTCACTCCAGATGTTCCAAACGCAAGTTCGGCACAATTTGACTACTTTTGGAAGTTATCAAATGACTACCAGATACGCTTGGCACTTTTCCGGCCCAGCGTACCTGGTTTTCAATCTGCCCGCCCTGGAGGTGGCGGATCCCATAGGAATCAAGTTCACGGTCGCTGCTGGCCATTATCCCATTGATTCCTATGGGAGATGTCTGCACCTAACACCCTAACATGTACCCCGAGTCTAAACACCCCTAATCTGCCCCCCTACACCGCCGCCACCTAAATAAAGTTATTACCCCCTAAACCGCCACTCCTGTACCCCACCGCAACTATAATAAATATATTAACCTCTAAACCGCCGCTCCCAGACCCCGCCACCACCTACATTATACCTATTAACCCCTAATATGCCCCCCCCTACACCGCCGCCACCTATATTAAACATGTTAACCCCTAAACCGCCGCTCCCGGAGCCCACCACCACTCTAATAAACTTATTTACCCCTAAACCGCCACTCCTGGACCCCACCGCAAGTCTAATAAATATGTTAACCCCTAAACTGCCGCTCCCGGAAACCGCCGCCACCTATATTAAACTTATTAACCCCTAATCTGCCCAACCTACACTGTCGCCATCTATAATAAATTTATTAACCCCTAAACCTAAGTCTAACACTAACCCTAACACCCCCTTAAATTAAATATTATTTTAATAAATCTAAATAAAAATTACTCTTATTAACTAAATTAATCCTATTTAAAACTAAATACTTACCTATAAAATAAAACCTAATATAGCTACAATATAACTAATAATTATATTTTAGCTATTTTAGGATTTATTTTTATTTTACAGGCAAATTTACATTTATTTTAACTAGGTACAATAGCTATTAAATAGTTATTAACTATTTAATAGCTACCTAGATAAAATAAAGAAAAATTTACCTGTAAAATAAAAACTAACCTAAGTAACAATTACACCTAACACTACACTATCATTAAATAAATTATCCCTATTTAAAACTAAATACTTACCTGTAAAATAAACCCTAAGGCCTAGATTTAGAGTTTGTCGGTAACGACCCGCGTAGCTAACGCTGGCTTTTTTCTGGCCGCACCTTTTAAATACCTCTGGTATTGAGAGTTCACAGAATGGCTGCGTTAGGCTCCAAAAAGGGAGTGTACAGGCATATTTACCGCCACTGAAACTCTCGATACCAGAGTTGCTTACGGACACGGCCAGCTTCAAAAACGTGCTCGTGCATGATTCCCCCATAGAAAACAATGGGGCTGTTTGAGCTGAAAAAAAACCTAACACCTGCAAAAAAGCCGCGTTCAGCTCCTAACGCAGCCCCATTGTTTTCTATGGGGAAACACTTCCTACGTCTGCACCTAACACCCTAACATGTACCCCGAGTCTAAACACCCCTAGCATTACACTTATTAACCCCTAATCTGCTGCCCCCGCTATCGCTGACCCCTGCATATTATTATTAACCCCTAATCTGCCGCTCCGTAAACCGCTGCTACTTACATTATCCCTATGTACCCCTAATCTGCTGCCCCTAACACCGCCGACTCCTATATTATATTAATTAACCCCTAATCTGCCCCCCACAACGTCGCCTCCACCTGCCTACACTTATTAACCCCTAAAGCTAAGTCTAACCCTAACACTAACACCCCTCTAAGTTAAATATAATTTAAATCTAACGAAATAAATTAACTCTTATTAAATAAATTATTCCTATTTAAAGCTAAACACTTACCTGTAAAATAAACCCTAATATAGCTACAATATAAATTATATTTATATTATAGCTATTTTAGGATTTATATTTATTTTACAGGTAACTTTGTATTTATTTTAACCAGGTACAATAGCTATTAAATAGTTAAGAACTATTTAATAGCTAAAATAGTTAAAATAATTACAAAATTACCTGTAAAATAAATCCTAACCTAAGTTAAAATTAAACCTAACACTACACTATCAATAAATTAATTAAATAAAATACCTACAATTACCTACAATTAAACCTAACACTACACTATCAATACATTAATTAAATACAATATATACAAATAAATACAATGAAATAAACTAACTAAAGTACAAAAAATAAAAAAGAACTAAGTTACAAAAAATAAAAAAATATTTACAAACATCAGAAAAATATTACAACAATTTTAAACTAATTACACCTACTCTAAGCCCCCTAATAAAATAACAAAGACCCCCAAAATAAAAAAATGCCCTACCCTATTCTAAATTACAAAAGTTCAAAGCTCTTTTACCTTACCAGCCCTGAACAGGGCCTTTTGCGGGACATGCCCCAAAGAATTCAGCTCTTTTGCCTGTAAAAAAAACACATACAATACCCCCCCCCAACATTACAACCCACCACCCACATACCCCTAATCTAATCCAAACCCCCCCTTAAATAAACCTAACACTAAGCCCCTGAAGATCTTCCTACCTTATCTTCACCATACCAGGTTCACCGATCGATCCAGAAGAGCTCCTCCGATGTCTTGATCCAAGCCCAAGCGGGGGCTGAAGAGGTCCATGATCCGGCTGAAGTCTTCATCCAAGCGGGAGCTGAAGAGGTCCATGATCCGGCTAAAGTCTTCTATCAATGACATCTTCAATCTTCTTTCTTCCGGATACCATGTTCATCCCGCTGACGCGGAACATCCATCTTCACCGACGACTTCCAGATGAATGACGGTTCCTTTAAGGGACGTCATCCAAGATGGCGTCCCTCGAATTCCGATTGGTTGATAGGATTCTATCAGCCAATCGGAATTAAGGTAGGAAAAATCTGATTGGCTGATAGAATCAGCCAATCAGAATCAAGTTCAATCCGATTGGCTGATCCAATCAGCCAATCAGATTGAGCTCGCATTCTATTGGCTGTTCCGACCATTGAGAACCACAGGTTCTCAATGGGGTTCAGATCAGGTGAACAAGGAGGCCATGTCATTAGATTTTCTTCTTTTATACCCTTTCTTGCCAGCCACGCTGTGGAGTACTTGGACGCGTGTGATGGAGCATTGTCCTGCATGAAAATCATGTTTTTCTTGAAGGATGCAGAATTTTTCCTGTACCACTGCTTGAAGAAGGTGTCTTCCAGAAACTGGCAGTAGGACTGGGAGTTGAGCTTGACTCCATCCTCAACCCGAAAAGGCCCCACAAGCTCATCTTTGATGATACCAGCCCAAACCAATACTCCACCTCCACCTTGCTGGAGTCGGACTGGAGCTCTCTGCCCTTTACCAATCCAGCCACGGGCCCATCCATCTGGCCCATCAAGACTCACTCTCATTTCATCAGTCCATAAAACCTTAGAAAAATCAGTCTTGAGATATTTCTTGGCCCGGTCTTGACGTTTCAGCTTGTGTGTCTTGTTCAGTGGTGGTCGTTTTTCAGCCTTTCTTACCTTGGCCATGTCTCTGAGTATTGCACACCTTGTGCTTTTGGGCACTCCAGTGATGTTGCAGCTCTGAAATATGGCCAAACTGGTGGCAAGTGGCATCTTGGCAGCTGCACGCTTGACTTTTCTCAGTTCATGGGCAGTTATTTTGCGCCTTGGTTTTTCCACACGCTTCTTGCGACCCTGTTGACTATTTTGAATGAAACGCTTGATTGTTCGATGATCACGCTTCAGAAGCTTTGCAATTTTAAGAGTGCTGCATCCCTCTGCAAGATATCTCACTATTTTTGACTTTTCTGAGCCTGTCAAGTCCTTCTTTTGACCCATTTTGCCAAAGGAAAGGAAGTTGCCTAATAATTATGCACACCTGATATAGGGTGTTGATGTCATTAGACCACACCCCTTCTCATTACAGAGATGCACATCACCTAATATGCTTAATTGGTAGTAGGCTTTCGAGCCTATACAGCTTGGAGTAAGACAACATGCATAAAGAGGATGATGTGGTCAAAATACTCATTTGCCTAATAATTATGCACTCCCTGTAGTGTAGTGTTAGGTTTAATTGTAACTTAGGTTAGGATTTATTTTACAGGTAATTTTGTAATTATTTTAACTATTTTAGCTATTAAATAGTTCTTAACTATTTAATAGCTATTGTACCTGGTTAAAATAAATACAAAGTTACCTGTAAAATAAATATAAATCCTAAAATAGCTATAATATAAATATAATTTATATTGTAGCTATATTAGGATTTATTTTCCAGGTAAGTATTTAGCTTTAAATAGGAATAATTTATTTAATAAGAGTTAATTTATTTCGTTAGATTTAAATTATATTTAATTTAGGGGGGTGTTAGTGTTAGGGTTAGACTTAGCTTTAGGGGTTAATACATTTATTAGAATAGCGGTGAGCTCCAGTCGGCAGATTAGGGGTTAATATTTGAAGTTAGGTGTCGGCGATGTTAGGGAGGGCAGATTAGGGGTTAATACTATTTATTATAGGGTTATTGAGGCGGGAGTGAGGCGGATTAGGGGTTAATAACTTTATTATAGTAGCGGTGAGACCCGCTCGGCAGATTAGGGGTTAATAAGTGTAGGCAGGTGGAGGCGTCGTTGAGGGGGGCAGACTAGGGGCTAATAAATATAATATAGGGGTCGGCTGTGTTAGGGGCAGCAGATTAGGGGTACATAAGGATAACGTAAGTAGCAGCGCTTTGCGGTCGGCAGATTAGGAGTTAATTATTGTAGGTAGCTGGCGACGACGTTGTGGGGGGCAGGTTAGGGGTTAATAAATATAATATAGGGGTCGGCGGTGTTAGGGGCAGCAGATTAGGGGTACATAAGTATAACGTAGGTGGCGGTCGGCAGATTAAGGGTTAAAAAAATTTAATCGAGTGGCGGCGATGTGGGGGGACCTCGGTTTAGGGGTACATAGGTAGTTTATGGGTGTTAGTGTACTTTAGAGCACAGTAGTTAAGAGCTTTATGAACCGTCGTTAGCCCAGAAAGCTCTTAACTACTGACTTTTTTCTGCGGCTGGAGTTTTGTCGTTAGAATTCTAACGCTCACTTCAGACACGACTCTAAATACCGGAGTTAGAAAGATCCCATTGAAAAGATAGGATACGCAATTGACGTAAGCGGATCTGCGGTATGGAAAAGTCGCGGCTGAAAAGTGAGTGTTAGACCCTTTCCTGACTGACTCCAAATACCGGCGGTAGCCAAAAACCAGCGTTAGGAGCCTCTAACGCTGGTTTTCAAGGCTACCTCCAAACTCTAAATCTAGGCCTAAGATAGCTACAATGTAATTAATAATTACATTGTAGCTATTTTAGGATTTATATTTATTTTACAGGCAACTTTGTATTTATTTTAACCAGGTACAATAGTTATTAAATAGTTATTAACTATTTAATAACTACCTAGGTAAAAGAAATACAAAAATTTACCTATAAAATAAATCCTAATCTAAGTTACAATTAAACCTAACAGTACACTATCATTAAATTAATTAAATAAATTACTAGCCAATACCTACAAATAAATACAATTAAATAAACTAAACTACAAAAAAACTCACTAAATTACAGAAAATAAAAAAATATTACAAGAATTTTAAACTAATTACACCTAATCTAAGCCCCCTAATAAAATAAAATTAAAAAAAAATAATAAAAGTCCCTAACCTATTCTACATTACAAAGTAATCAGCTCTTTTACCAGCCCTTAAAAGGGCTTTTTGCGGGGCATGCCCCAAAGTAATCATCTCTTTTGCCTGTAAAAAAAAATACAACCCCCCCAACATTAAAACCCACCACCCACATACCCCTACTCTAACCCACCCAAACCCCCTTAAATAAACCTAACACTACCCCCCTGAAGATCTCCCTACCTTGAGTCGTCTTCACCCAGCCGGGCCGAAGTCTTCATCTGATGGGGCAGAAGAGGACATCCAGACCGGCAGAAGTCTTCATCCTATCCGGGCAGAAGAGGACATCCAGACCGGCAAACATCTTCATCCAAGCGGCATCTTCTATCTTCATCCATCCGACGAGGAGCGGCTCTATCTTCAAGACCTCCGGCGCGGAACATCCTTCTTCACTGACGACTACCCGACGAATGAAGGTTCCTTTAAGTGACGTCATCCAAGATGGCGTCCCTCGAATTCCGATTGGCTGATAGGATTCTATCAGCCAATCGGAATTAAGGTAGGAGAAATCTGATTGGCTGATGCAATCAGCAAATCAGATTGAAGTTCAATCCGATTGGCTGATCCAATGAGCCAATCAGATTGAACTTCAATCTGATTGGCTAATACAATATAATTATTAGCTATATTGTAGCTATCTTAGGGTTTATTTTATAGGTAAGTATTTAGTTTTAAATAGGATTAATTTAGTTAATAAGAGTAGTTTTTATTTAGATTTATTAAAATAATATTTAAGTTAGGGGGGTGTTAGGGTTAGTGTTAGACTTAGGTTTAGGGGTTAATTAGTTTAATATAGATCGCGGCGGCATAGGGGGGGCAGGATAGGGGTTAATAAATTTATTATAGGTGGCGACAGTGTAGGGGGGGCAGATTAGGGGTTAATAAGTTTAATATAGGTGGCGGCGGGGTCCGGGAGCGGCGGTTTAGGGGTTAAACAATTTATTTAGTTGTGGCGGGGTACGGGATCGGCAGGATAGGGGTTAATAACTTTATTATATGTGGCGGCGGTATAGGGGGGGCAGGATAGGGGTTAATAGGTATTATGTAGGTGGCGGAGGGGTCCGGGAGCGGCGCTTTAGGGGTTAATAAATTTATTATAGTTGTGGCGTGGTCTAGGAGCGGCGGTTTAGGGGTTAATAACTTTATTTAGTTGCAGGGGGCTCTGGGGGTGGCGGTATAGGGGGTAGAACAGTATAGTATAGTGTGAGTGCTTAGTGACAGCAGTGAGATCAGATGAGTGATAACTATCACAGTCCGCTGCTCATCGCCCTGTACTTGGTGCACAGCTTTTTGACAGCTTTTTGATAACTTTTGCGAACGTATTCAGGTCTGCGGCGGAGATGTGAGGTGAGCTTAGGTGAGCGTATTGGGGCCGGCGAATGCAGGTACGTACGGAGCTTCATAACTAGAGGCCTATGTCTAATTTTTTGTAAAAGTCATGTAGTGCTATTGAGCGTTTCTGAGGTGATAGGAAGTCCTTTACATTTTGAGTTGCTATAATAAGGTTATTAGGAGCATGTTTTTGAGTCATGTAATAATAGTTTAATCTCTATATGGTCCCTAAGATGAGGACAATTATTTTCTAAGAAGTACTCGAGAAGATGGGTAAATTGGCAAGGTAGAGGGGGGAAAACTGGGAAACTCTGTAGGTAGATGGGGTATGAGGAAAATAAGGACTGAAAAAGGGAGTAAGGAGTTTGCAATATTCTGACTACAATTTCTTGCAGTTAGTATTGCTTGGATGAAATATATGACACGAAATAGTCTATTATCAGCTATTAAATGTGGATGTGTAGCTAAGTATAATTATCTGCTAATTATTAACTGAAATAAGCAGAATACAATTCACTTAGCATTTGATAGAGTAGTTTAGCAAGGTAGTAATGAATATCAACAGGTCAAAAGAGTTCTGTTAAGAAACAGCAGGCACAGAGTTAACTTCATTTGCTTGAGGTGCTAATTTGAAAACTGGTCAGAGACATGTTTTCAGAGACAGCAAGCAGTGAATTAACTGAATAGCAATTAGTTAATATGGTAAATCAGCTATGCGGTATGTAGACAAACAGGTTCACAGTATGCAAGTGTTAGCAATAATCTTGGTAGTGAATACAAGGCAGGGTTATTCCTTATTGCAGAGTAGGCAGCGGATTCACAGCTAGATATGAAATAGTGGTAATACAAAAGTTCATAAGTCACTTTAATATTCACAGAATTCTTGCGGTTATTAGATGGAAGAATTAGGGAGAATTTCTGCAGCAACAATTCCTTAGGTTTAACATGAGTGTGTATACAGCTTGAGAATAATCAAGCAACTAGCTAAGCTTGCAGCTGTCCTAAATAGTGTCATGCAGAGAGGTGGGTGGAGTTATGGTTTTAAAGGCACAGAGATATGACAGAGTTATAGAAGCTATAGAGCTTTAAAGGGACACTAAACACCTGTCTCTTTCAATGCAGACGATCATTGCTAAACGATCCCTAAGCTTGTACAACTGTCAGCCCTTAGTGATTTATATAAGCAGAGGAGAACTCTTGAAAAGTAGAAATCTTCTGCACCGAGAGTATATGCAGCGTCACAGCCTCCCACTCCCTCTTCCCCCACGGAGGTTACAACAAATAAATTACACTGATAGTGCCTGGCTGCCTGCAGAAAACGGCTTTTCTTAAAACCTAAAACTTGTGGGCAGTTTGAAGTTTTAACTGTGGGGGGAGTTAGAAACACAAATAAACAGTACATAATGATCATTTTATTAAGGTTAAGATGCATATTATGTGTATTATACATACATGGCTAAATCTAATACCTTTATACTCTAATAAATGTTTATTCAGTCACAGCAGCTCACACAGATGTGATCCTCTAATTACACTGTATTTAATATAGCTGTGTGTGTCCTTGACTGCATCATGAGCATGTGACTTCTGTGCCCCTGCCTGTAGCGTGCGTTACAATATGGCAGCTTACATAGGAGAATCCAGCAGTGGATCAGTGCTGTATTTTAAAACAATATCCTTCAACGGTTTGGGGTAAAAGGAGCATATAAAATAGTCAGCAGTGATTATTTTATTTTTATTAATAAGAAAAACAAGATTTTAGGGATTATTAGAAGACAGGTGTTTAGTGTCCCTTTAAGGGAGGTATGGTAGAGGGTCTAGAGGTGGCACAATGAGGCATTATCTACATTGCCTGGCTCCTGTATGGCAATTATTTATAGAAGTTATAAAATGAGAGGTAATTTTAATCTTGGGATTTAACCTCACAAGTTTAAATCTGAGGGTGATTTTGTAGTGTAAATTATTGAAAATAAGTAGGATAAAGTTATAGTTATAGTTAAACAACAGCTATATTGTACAACAAAAACATTGTAAACATTCCTTATTAGTGCAAAAATATTCCTTTTGTAATTTCCCGTATATTATTATGGGAGCATATTGACGGAGCAACGTTTGATACGAAATAACAAAATTGTAAACAATTACTAAACTAATAAATCAACGACTTTCTAGACATGAGTGAAAAACATTGTTTAAGAAGCCTGAGCTGTCTTATCTTACACTTTACTATATTCCTAGAGAAATATATTGCCTTTTGAATATCTAAACATAACACGCTAACATTGAAACCTAAACTATTGAAGCTACCCCTCATAGCCAGTGCTCATAATACCAGTTTTCTGACCTGCAAAGCCTAGCAAGGGGGTTAATCTACTCATTAGCATAAGATAAAGAATATCACTTTATATACGCCATACAGATAGTTCGTTGACTCAAGTAATTTTAGACTGAGCGTCCGATATAAGTTGGTATCATGTCAGCATATTACTTGGGGTTTCCGACCTTTATAGTCTCTTTCATGCACTAAACATATGTCATTACCTGATTTGAAAGTTAATAGGCTGCAGGTGATGCTAACTTAAGTGTCCTTTAAATTGGGTCCTGTGTATCTAGAAGCCGGTGGCCAGCCAACAGTGTAGTCATGAGGATCTTATATAGACTTGTTTTTTTCCTGTGAAGCAACAGAGGGTGTTCAGCTACAATCCTGTTGTTTCTTGACCACGACGTCCAGTCACGATAAGATGTCTGTTTGGTACATTAATCTTCCAGTTAAAGGTCAATTTTTAAGTTACTCAATGTGATTGTTATAGGTCTTGAGATTGATGTTTCTTGCTGGGAGGGGATTTAGCAATGTCACTCCAGGATTGAGATTTGGAGGATTGGGGAGGTGTGCTTTTCGGTCTTGGTGGTGTTGAGATCTCTGATCTTGCAGTGTTGGGTGGGCTAATGTCTAGACTATTGCAGAAGGAGACAATGTCTGCAGTTTGGATGCAATCATATCTCCTACCATTTTTAACTACTTGAACTTGTACAGGAAACCCCCATCTGTAAGGTATATTAACATTGCATAAATGTGTAGTCAGGGCACTGAATTCTCTTCTCATCTGCAGCGTGCGTATTGAGAGGTCTGCAAATAATTTAACATTTGTACCCAGGTATTGAAAGGTGGGTTGTTGACGAGCTCTCTGTAAAATCAAATCCTTTTCTTGATATCTTGTGAAGCAGATAACTATATTCCTGGGTGGGCTGTCACTGGTGGGTCGCGGTTTGAGTGAGCGGTGAGCTCTTTCTATTAGTATGGCTGATGCATTCGGATGTTCTTCTCCCAATAGGGACCTAAACATTACATCTAGGTAGTTGCGTAAATGAGGGCCTAATATTGTTTCAGGGATTACCTTTATGCGAAAGTTATTATGCCTCGTTCTGTTCTCAATATCATCTAGTTTAGATTCTAGATCTTGAATATGTCTTTGTTGTGTACGCATTTTGTTGGATAATGATAAAATATCAGACGTCATTTCCTCTCTATCTCCTTCCAAGGTCTCAACTCTCATGCCCAAATCATTATGATCTTTTTTGAGGTTTGCACAATCCTCTTTTATACATAATTTCATTTGATTAATAAGTGATTCCATCGCTTTAAGCGTTACTGGTTCTTCTTCATTGTGATCTGAATCTCTATAAGGGGTTTGAAGTACCAATCCACTAATGTCTTGCAAGTTATCTGATTTGAGTTCTGGGACTTCATCATTAGCTCTTGTTTTATCTACTGCCTTAAAGAAAGTAGAAACATTACTTGGGGCAGTTTTATTTAGCTTATCTTGTTTGGGCATTCGTCTAGAAGACATCTCTGCAGCAGTATTCTGAGATCTCAATGTAAATGTATGCCTACACCCCAGCTGTAGGTTGGTTTCTATGTCATATGAAGAAGGTGTATTAGATTATAGCATGGAAGAAAATCCCCTATATGTGTCTAATCTTTCTCCATTCTTAGTCTGTCATGCAGTAAGGCTTATAATTTAGTGTTAACACAAGACCTTGAGATCAGTGAATAGTGCCGATCTCTGCCATATACAGATCAGACCATCCATCTGTTCCCTACAGCAAGCCAGAAACCATGTGGGACGCTACTCTGTAGTTTCCACTATCACATCAGGGCTAAGCTGTTTATTAACGATTGTGCATTACTTAGTGAGCTGTTATTGCCCCTAAAGCTATCCTTGTGCTTACCCAAGATAGAGTTTTGGGTCGCTTCTATTTTCTCCTTATCTTCCGGAGTCTGTCATGTTACTGAGAGTCTCTGTGTGTAGGCCGCGATCTCCGCGGCGTCTTGCAGCTTCTTGCAGCCTGGGTAAAGGATCTTGTCTGCTGAGTTATGTAACCGGATCCTTATATAACCACTTCTGAGCCTTTTTAGATGACACAAATGTTATTTTATGTGCCTCACGGCATGCCATCCGCAGGAGCTTTTAAAGGATGCGACCATCTTAAACGGTGCTCCGGCTCCGCCCCCTGTAAAGATTGTTTTTAGGATTTGGCTGCAATTGCTTTATACATATATCACTTTTTGGTTGTTCTAACCCTTTTGAGTGTCCACTTACTTGTTTTAACCTCAATCCATATGAGGTAAGTATTGCGTATCATGTGTACTACTCCAACGTATAGTGCTGGATCAGTATGAGGTTTGTTTCTTCTTGTCTTCTTGTCTTCTGGGCAGAGAAGAAAACTTCCTTTATGTTTGTTTCCACTGTACCCTGTTATATATATAAAATGGAATATTTTTAAAGATATTAAACACTTGAAAAGATGATGGCTCACACACTATAAAGAATAACATACACACCAACAAAGTAACTAATATGAAACAGTTCAGATCAGCACACTCCCAAAAGTCTCCATAGACAAAAATTCCAAGAAAGGGATATAGTAGGTGTGGACAAGGAGGGGTGGCGGCAAGCAGAGGAGTGGGGACGCGAATCAAAAGAAGAGGAGGTAAACATTGTAAATCTGTCTTCCAGGGTACTCTCACAGTATGAGATTTCTGTCCTCAATAAGGGTTTATCCTTTTTCCCCACTGAGGAGCCAGATCCCTTTGCCCTGATGGTAGACCTGACATGCTTCTTCAGGTTGTTAAGACTCAAGGCGTTTTTTCAATAATACTGACAGGATAAACACATAACCTCCACAAGTTTCTGGAGGTGAAACATTTGACACTAATAATTTAGGGTTACGCACTAAAGGCCACTTCAACCCCACAGGTGACAATCCCGCTGTGGAAACTGAGTTCAAGTCCCTTACACAAAACTTTTCAGCAAAAAAAAGGAAACCCAAACCTTACAAAAAAGGAATTCCATGCCCTTAAATCTATAACATTACCATTAAGCTGGCTGATAAGGGTGGTGTCCTTGTCATTTTGGACAAAGAAAAATACAGATGTGAGGTTTACAGACAACTAGAGGAGCACACCACATATGAGAAACTGGACAGTGACCCCTCCAGGAACATTCTTAAGTTACTTAAGAGGGAAATTGATAGGGGCGTACAGAACAATATCATTAGCCAGAAGTTAGCTCAATTTTTGTTAATCAAAAATCCTGTGACTCCAGTTTTCTATGTAGTGCCAGAAATTAATAAAAGCCTTGTAGACCCCCCACTCCAGTAGCCCCAATAGTGGCAGGGATTGGCTCTATATTAAGTCCCACAGCTCAATTTTTGGATAAGGTTTTGTCCCCATTAGTCACCAGTGGCAAATCATATGTCAAAGACACCATGGCTTTTATCCATAAAATTAAACAGTTTACTAATCTAAAAGATGTTTGGTTGTCCACATGGAATGAGACATCTCTGTACACAGTCATCCCCCAAGAGGTGGGGGTTGAGAGTGTGCAGAGTGCTCTGTCGCAGAGTGGGCTATATAATGACATATGTGATTTCCTAGTCAGATTATTGGTCCTTGTTTTAACTAGCAATTTTTCATGTTTGTCAACTACAGGGGACAGCGATGGGGTCCAATATGGCCCCATCATATGCCTGTCTTGTGGTAGATATGATAGAGGAAAAGTACATATACACACATCCATTATTCAGGGAATATTGCTTTGGATGGGTCCGCTACATTGATGACCTGTTCATCTTGTGGCAGGGCACCCCGGAGAAGGTTCCCTTCTTAAAATTCAGTACTAAAATAAGTAAGAGTAACATTGAATTCCTTGACACTATGGTGTATAAAAATCAGGATAGGTTGGAGACTGACCTATATACAAAGCCAATCGATAGAAATACATTGTTGTACAGATCCAGTTTCCCACCCCCCAGTTGTATTTAAAAATGTTCCCAAGTCTCAGCTAATAAGAGTAAACAGAATAGTCTCAGACCCTGAGAAGCGCCAGGAAAGATCAGGACAGATGGTGGAGAAGTTTGTGAAAAGAGGTTATAGCCCACATGAATTGGATAATGCCCAAACCAGTCCCACTACTCGTACCAACACACACACACATGGGATAATTCCACTAGGATCTCCTTTGTTAGTACATTTAACACTATGAGTAACAGAGTATTTAACATCATAACAAAGAATTGGTTTCTGTTAAAAGAAGATTGTCTTGAGATCCAAGAATTCAATCAGTTCCCTAGGGCATCATACTGCAAAGGCAACACAATGAATAAAAGATTGGTACATGCTCACCAGACAGTGATTAGTGGAGGGGGCTACCCCCAAAAAAAATTTGGTACTCCAAAAAATGGGACTTACCCATGCTTAGGATGCGCCCAATGCAATAGCCTGATCAAGGGAGGAGAAATATCACACCCCTACACTGGTAAGAAGTTCAAAATCCCAGGTTACTTCACGTGTGACTCTACATACGTAGTGTATGCCTTAAAATGCCCATGTGGCCTACTTTATGTAGGCGAGACCACACAAAAGGTCAAGGACCGCTTCTGCCAACACAAGTCCAATATCAGAAATGGAGAAAACTGCTCATCTTCCTGTCCCCTCCGATTTCCTGGAAAAAGGCCACCAAGCCAACCAATTAAAATTCATGGTGATTGACCATGCCAGGAAATAGCCAATAGGGGGTGACAGGATGAAGGAGCTCTTATATAAAGGAAAATGGGTTTGGACCCTAGATACCATGTATCCAAAGGGCCTCAATAGAGAGTTTGATTTAATGCCCTTAATTTAAGGAATATAGTTTACAGTAAACAAAGATTTACAGTTTAGGTACCCTATGCAAGCTTATTTCCTTTCCTTTTCTCTTCTCTGTTTTTTTGTTTTTACTTATTTTTACTTTTGAGGTACAAATCTTAATAATGGCTAGCTAGGGTTAAAATATGTAGGCCTGTGCTTTTAAGTTAAGCCAATTAGGATACCAGTGTGATGTCACTTTAGCACACGCCCCCTTGCAGCCTATAGATTGTTTCCTCATTATTTGCCTTGTGTATAAATTGTGTTCACAGTTTAATGTATGTCACCTTGAGAAAGGGGCAGAAAGCCCCAAAACGTTGCTCTAATAAAGGTGTTTTCTTTACACTGAGAGTGCTACCTTCTTCACCTTTTGTATTATAACAAAGCAACTGATAATTATTCAGGTTACTAAATTTGAGTGTAACTGTGTTGAGGATTTGTTTTAATTATTAAATAACATAGTACACTATCAGCTTTTTTCTCTTTTCTTCAGTCTGAGGGAAAGTGAATATAACAGGTTACAGCTGAAACAAACAGAAAGGAAGTTTTCTGCCCTGCCCCTGGAGCCAAGAAGAAACAAACCTCATTCTGATCCAGCACTATATGTGGGAGGAGTACACATGATACTCAATAATTACTTCATATGGATTGAGGTAAAAACAAGTGGACACTCAAAAGGGTTTGAACAAGCAAAAAGTGATATATGTATAGAGCAATGGAAGCCCCATCCTGAAAACGATCAGTGCAATCCACACCTTGAATTTCCAATTTCCAATTAGAGATTGCATTAAGGATGCACTCCATACTGTTTGGACTGCTGCAGACTGTTATTTAGGACTTGGAGCTCTCATTCTCTGGTCTTTATCAATATTGCTCTTTAAATACTTATAGCTTTATATAAATTGTTTGATTTGTAACTTATGCTTGTCCTATTTTGGTGTGCTTATAGATACTAGGCTTATACTAGGCTTATCTGAAGTTTTCCCTGATATTATACTTGGTTAAATATATATATATATATATATATATATATATATATATATATACATATATATATACAGAATATACAGTATATATATATATATATATATATATATATATATATATATATATATATATATATATAATACAAAGAATGGGTTTGTGATAACGGCGCAAGACAGGTGTGAGTCTCAAATATCCCTATTAGGGAAAAAATGCTAGTATAACACTGTGCTGCACCAAATTACCTATTAGGACTGTGGGATCCCCAAACCCCACAATCCTAATAAAGAAAAAATATTGAGCAAAGGGAAAGTAAAATATAAAGGGCGCTCAGTGTGAAGAAATGTGTAGGGGAATAAACTCTGGGTGGTATAAACCCAGCCAAGGATAATGTCAAGTGTCAAAATAAATACCAAAAGTCGTGGGTACAATATATCAAGTTGTATCAAAAATGTTCCCACTGATGGTATTACCAGGAAACAAATACTAAGAAGGGTCTTATTATGATACCTATTATAATTAGAAAGCACACAGTTATGTTGCCTAGAGGTATATAGAATGTAAAGGAGAATGACACTTTAAAATCAGGTGGAAGTCAATGATGAAAAATTACAATATTCAACTAAAATTCATATATAGATCACACAATAATAAACAGTCGAAATTGAGTATTGTGCAAAGACCCCAAGTGATATAGATACAAATGCAATTAGCAAAGTACAAATATTAGACAAGCAGATTGTAGTGAGATAGCAGTCCTTAAGCGATACTAGGTGGAAAGAGTGAAAGTCCCAATGCTGTGTGGCACACTGTCCCCTCAGGGAATTCTACTTACTCTCCTTAACCTCAATCCATATGAGGTAAGTGTCGCGCAGGGTAAGTAGAATGAGCTTCCTCGTAGTATCAGGTGTCCACCGGCTTGTAGATGTCTCCCAACACCTCCGCTCACATACGTAAATGAGAAGAGAGAGAGAACAATAATAGTGCAACCCTGTTAAATTAACAGTACTGTGCACAATATGGCTTTAAGAATATTACTCACACAATACAACCTCAGATGAATGAGGTATTTTATTAGCATCAATGAATAAAATGAATTAAAACCTAGATACAGTATATCCGCTATTGCATTACAGCTCCTGCGGTATCCGTGTTCATAGCAGTCACTATTACAAACTTATTTAGAGTGAGTGCTTTCCATAAAATCTGCAGTCCAAACTACCGTTATCTGGCAATGGCTGTGTAGTGAAACAAGAAGTCCTAACGCGTTTCGAAGGTCTGGGACATATACGACCTTCTTCTTCAGAGGAATTTACCGACTGTGTGGTTATCCGTCGGATTTGTAGCGGAGCTGCGACACGCCCCTTGCTGTTTCGATTGGTTCTCAATGTATCACATGTCATCCTGTTACGGGTTCAGTATGAAGCTAGTCCTCCATGATTGTTACTGGCTAAGGTGGATAGTCTTATAGGTATAAGCTGTAGTGCAATAGCGGATATACTGTTTCTAGGTTTTAATTCATTTTATTCATTGATGCTAATAAAATACCTCATATTCATCTGAGGATGTATTGTGTGAGTAATATTCTTAAAGCCATATTGTGCACAGTACTGTTAATTTAACAGGGTTGCACTATTATTGTTCTCTCTCTCTTCTCATTTACGTATGGGAGCGGAGGTGTTGGGAGACATCTACAAGCCGGTGGACACCTGATACTACGAGGAAGCTCATTCTACTTACCCTGCGCAACACTTACCTCATATGGATTGAGGTTAAGGAGAGTAAGTAGAATTCCCTGAGGGGACAGTGTGCCACACAGCATTGGGACTTTCACTCTTTCCACCTAGTATCGCTTAAGGACTGCTATCTCACTACAATCTGCTTGTCTAATATTTGTACTTTGCTAATTGCATTTGTATCCATATCACTTGGGGTCTTTGCACAATACTCAATTTCGACTGTTTATTATTGTGTGATCTATATATGAATTTTAGTTGAATATTGTAATTTTTCATCATTGACTTCCACCTGATTTTAAAGTGTAATTCTCCTTTACATTCTATATACCTCTAGGCAACATAACTGTGTGCTTTCTAATTATAATAGGTATCATAATAAGACCCTTCTTAGTATTTGTTTCCTGGTAATACCATCAGTGGGAACATTTTTGATACAACTTGATATATTGTACTCACGACTTTTGGTTTTTATTTTGACACTTGACATTATCCTTGGCTGGGTTTATACCACCCAGAGTTTATTCCCCTACACATTTCTTCACACTGAGCGCCCTTTATATTTTACTTTCCCTTTGCTCAATATTTTTTCTTTATTAGGATTGTGGGGTTTGGGGATCCCACAGTCCTAATAGGTAATTTGGGGCAGCACAGTGTTATACTAGCATTTTTTCCCTAATAGGGATATTTGAGACTCACACCTGTCTTGCGCCGTTATCACAAACCCGTTCTTTGTATTATATTTACCTTCCCCAGTGAGTGGCGGCATCGCAGGTGTTAGTTTATTCTATATATATATATATATATATATATATTCTATATTTGATCCATTTCCAGCATTACCCATTTACCGAATATCATATACTATATGCTTTCTAATTATCAATAGGGACTCATAGCTACCTAAATTATTATATTTAGAATAGCTATTATCCATTAACTGAATATCATATACTATATGCTTTTCAATCACCAATAGGATTTATAGCTGCCTAAATTATTATATTTGGAATAGCTACTAACAGAAGTACTATAGATATTTTACTATTGCACTCATCTCTACATATCTATATACAGTTGGCTATACTATTATATATTATAAGTTAAATCCATTTAGGTCCAACAGTCTAACTAAACACAAGACAATATGGATTTGGAATATGGTGATTATTTTAATCCCAGCTTAAGACCAAGAAATCTATCTATTACTGAAGACACACTAGCTGAAACTGAGATCCTTCAACACATAGATCCCAATGCACTTTTGGGTGAATTGGAAAAACTAAGCAAAAAACAGATTCTTAATTGGCACGATGGGAATAACCTGGCCAGATATAAAAAATATAATATTATTCCAAAGGGCCTGAAACTAGAGAAACAATCAATAATAGATAGTACCGAGGTGGAACTTCTAACCGAATGGGACACTGCACTGGAAGAGTGCTCTAATAAAATGATAGACATTTTAGTAAGATTTAGAAATAAAAAAGTGGAGGCACTTTCGCTTGAAATTTAAGATCTGAGATAAAAATTAAATATCTTTAAAGGGGATACCTACTACCGTGAGTTAGATGAGGAAAACAAAAACAAAATAGATAAATTTGACAAATCAGTCGAGGCCAGAAAACTAAACAAATTTTATAGGGTTTACAACATAAATAAAAAAGAAAAAGAAGATAGTACTGATGATGAAATCTGGGGAGATCAACCACTAGAGACCCCTATGGGTCCAATTGGCTGGAAATAGAGTCCCCGAATTTCTACACCAATATTCAATATAGAAAACTTAACGAGAGTGTAAATCATGGGAAGTTTTCCAGTGGTAAACAGGTAGGAAGGGGCAATGCACGGGGTGCCAGGACTATGGAAAGTGTTACATACAACAAAACACAAAAAGGGATAAAAAAGGGAGATCAAAACAGTAGCTATCAGGGCCAGTATTTTCCAAGGAGCTCGGAGAAAAACAAAGTAATGGGAAATAAACACTATAATCCAAGAAGGCAAAATAATCCCTTTCATCATAACAACTCGCATCATTCGGAAAGACTTTTGAATCTAGGCAAGGTTATAGAAACGGATATCATAATTCCAGTAATAGATATGATATGGAACTTCCGAATCAATATTGGAGACATAACTCCTATCAGAACCACAATCATTGGTATAATGATCGGCCGAATAGAGGACACACTGGGGGCCCATATAACAATTATGATTCTAACTTCCAAAGGGAAAGAATCAATAGCTACAGACAAAATTCGGAAAGACAAACAGGTCCCTGGAGAGAAAATATCTTCCAAGAACCCCAGGAAATCGGGAGTGCTACGGGCAATAGATCAGTTCATTTTTTAGAGAACAATCCAAGAAAATCCGAAAAAAAGAAAAATACACTCCCGCCACCAACAGTGGAGATTCTCCAATGGAGAACAAGGGGACAACAAAAACGGGGAAACGGGGAACTAGAGGATGCAGAGGAGGAAGAAAATCTAGGGGCAAATAGAAAAAGACCGACACATCTTCTACAAACCAAGATGTAAAAATGAAAATTTTTAATCTTTCAAACAGAGTGTTATTACCCCATGAACAGAACTTACTAGAAAAGGGCCTCTCCTTTGCACCCACTAGGGGACCAAACCCCTTCCAATTATTTGTGGATTTTAATAAATTCACAAGGAATCTGACATTGAAAAGATTCTTTGAGAAACAGAAACTAGAACAAATTGAAAACCCCACAAATGTGGAAGAAGAAACACTTCTAACACTAGAATCCCTAGAAATGGAGGGTTTACAAATAGATAATGTAGATGTAACCACAAAGAATATCCATACCAGCCTTAAACCTAACTCCACATTCTTCCCTGTGAATGCCAAAGGTAATTTTATTCCTGTATTCACTAAACTGGTACAAGAAGATTTGGATAATCTGTGTGAAAAATATAAAATTAGAAAAGACAATTTGACCAAAAAAGAAAGAGATTTTATTAAAACCCTTGAAAATGACGATAATGTCATAATCAGAGAAGCGGACAAGGGGGGCGGAATTGTGCTCCAAAATAGAGCAGAGTATCTTAGGGAAGCAAGGAGACTTCTAGAAGACACGAATACATATCGAAAATTAAGATCTAATCCAATAGATGTATTTGTCCTAAATTATAAACATCTCCTGGATGATGCAAGAGACCTAAAAATTCTAAATGAAAATGAATGGAAATACCTTCAAAACGATACACCGGTGGTGGCACTATTCTATCATCTGCCAAAGGTCCACAAGAGTATACAACAACCACCCGGTAGACCGATTGTATCGGGTATAGGATCTCTAACAGCAAAACTCTCGGAGTACATAGATTTATTTTTACAACCCCTAG
The DNA here is from genome assembly GCF_027579735.1 of Bombina bombina. NCBI lineage: Eukaryota > Metazoa > Chordata > Amphibia > Anura > Bombinatoridae > Bombina > Bombina bombina. Next base: position 322,961,134 of record NC_069499.1, on the reverse strand, counting down.
TTCCTAAATTGAAATCTTTTCTAAGGGATACCCCAGATACCCTGGAAAAACTCAGCAATCTAAAATGGAAAGAAGGATATTTGTGGGCCATAATGGATGTTAGTGCACTCTACACTAACATCCCACATGAAAAAGGGATCCAATCCATTGGCTTTTGGCTAGAAAAAGATAATAGCTTACATATACACCAACAGGCCTTCTTGCTAGAAGCCATTAGATTCACTCTGGAAAAGAATTTCTTCATCTTTGAAGGGGAGTATTATTTACAAGTCACCGGAAAAGCAATGGGGACAAATTTTGCCCCAAGCTACGCGAATCTCTATATGGGCCTCTGGGAAGAGGAAGTCATCTGGCAAAACAATGCCTATCTGCCCAATATCGTAGCTTGGGGCAGATATATAGATGATATCATCCTAATTTGGGATGGCAGTTCCACTCTCTTGTGAATAAACTGAATACCAATGATTTCAACTTATCCTTCACAAGCAAGATGAGTACATACGAGATTGATTTCTTGGATGTGATTTTCTTTCAGGAGAACAATGAGATCCATTCTAAACTCTTTAAAAAAGATACAGATAGCAATGGATATCTCCATGCAAAAAGCGGTCATGAAAGGAAATGGATCCAGAATATCCCAATGGGACAATTCCAGAGGCTGAAAAGAAATTGCTCAAAAACACAGGATTATGACAGAGAGGCAAAGAATCTCAGTAGAAGAGCGAGGGGATATAATTCATATAATCTATCAGAAACAATAAATAAAGTGAAGACCATGGATAGAAAACAACTACTCAATACAGGAAAACATAAAAAACAAAAACAAAGGAAAGAAAGTGAGAATTCTGGACAGGTACATTTTGTGACCACATATAATGAAGGTGCATTGGAAATAAAAAATATAATTAAAAAACATTGGCATATCCTGAAAAAAGATACCCTTCTCAATTCAATTACTTTGAAAGAACCAAGATTAATATACAGAAGGAATCAAAATCTGAAAAGTATCTTGGCCCCAAGCCAATTAAAATCTAGAGGCAATACTAAAACTAATTGGCTAAATAAAGAGACAATTGGCATTTTTAAATGCAACAGGAAGAACTGCATAGCCTGCTCTCACCATTTTTCATCAAATAAACCAACTAAGGAGTTCATATCTACGGTGACCAACAAACACTACAAAATTGAAAGCCTCTGTAACTGCCGGACGAAATATGTCGTGTATCTATTACAATGTGGGTGTGGCCTACAGTATGTAGGGAGAACCACAAGGCCTTTTAAAAAGAGGTTATTAGAACATATCAATAACATTGAATCTGGAGAGAAGAAACACAATTTGTCAGCCCACTACAGAGAAAAACATGACCAAATCCCTACCTGCTTAAAAGGGACAATAATTGAGTGTGTACAAAATGACAAAAGAGGGGGGGATAGGGAATTAAAACTCAGAAAAAGGGAGACATACTGGATTTATACTCTAGGTTCACTGAATCCGAAAGGTCTTAACAAGGACATTGACCTGGCAGCTTTTCTAACATGATGAAGGGATAGAAACATATACAAACAATGAGTGTACTAAATATTAATAAATATATTTCTACGGCAAAAGTCTCATAAGAGAGAAAAGTAACAGTTGATATGCACCATCATCATTCTTATTCTCCAAATTATTAACCTCTATACTTTTAGATTGGACAATGCCAAATTATGAGACCATGACCCTGGCATCCTGCTATCTGAAAAATCCCTCCCCTCCTTTCTTGTTTACCATTGAAAGTACAGTTCTACTCTCACTGATTTCAATCCTAATCGTAGTTATAGTATTCTCTATTACAAAACCATGTATCTCTAAAGTATCGATATAGAAATTTATCAGGTTTAAATTAGTGGTTTTAAATAACGATTCTATAGGGTATAAATGTTTTTAAAATACTCAAAAATAAGGAGCCAGCTTTTAATAGAAAGGGGTACACTATCAGTTGAAACACTACAAGACTCCTATTCATATTTGTAGATATAGGTATGTTTTTTTCCAGCAATTAATGCTATCTAGGCAGGAAGATAAACAGTGTCACATCCTGACCTCATCCCTTAAACAACACTATTATTTTAATTTATATAAGTAAAATTCTTTATTTACATATTTCTTTGAACATTCCGTTTGTGTTTTGAGCAAATAGTATAATTTTTCTCTATCTTAAATTTTTAGCTATTGTGGACACATAGCAATAGAAGAATAATGTATATCGTTTTTAAAACGCAATTTACTATGATGTGTCTTTTATTTATTTATTAACAAATAGAGTTTTTTAATTGTGTTTTATACCAGTTATGAGTATAGATATAAATCATATGGCGGCTTTCAAACAGCTGCTGTTCATTATCCATAAAAGTCTCCATAACATTTGGCTTATACCTATAAGACTATCCACCTTAGCCAGTAACAATCATGGAGGACTAGCTTCATACTGAACCCGTAACAGGATGACATGTGATACATTGAGAACCAATCGAAACAGCAAGGGCCGTGTCGCAGCTCCGCTACAAATCCGACGGATAACCACACAGTCGGTAAATTCCTCTGAAGAAGAAGGTCGTATATGTCCCAGACCTTCGAAACGCGTTAGGACTTCTTGTTTCACTACACAGCCATTGCCAGATAACGGTAGTTTGGACTGCAGATTTTATGGAAAGCACTCAATCTAAATAAGTTTGTAATAGTGACTGCTATGAACACGGATACCGCAGGAGCTGTAATGCAATAGCGGATATACTGTATCTAGGTTTTAATTCATTTTATTCATTGATGCTAATAAAATACCTCATATTCATCTGAGGTTGTATTGTGTGAGTAATATTCTTAAAGCCATATTGTGCACAGTACTGTTAATTTAACAGGGTTGCACTATTATTGTTCTCTCTCTCTTCTCATTTACGTATGTGAGCGGAGGTGTTGGGAGACATCTACAAGCCGGTGGACACCTGATACTACGAGGAAGCTCATTCTACTTACCCTGCGCGACACTTACCTCATATAAATTGAGGTTAAGGAGAGTAAGTAGAATTCCCTGAGGGGACAGTGTGCCACACAGCATTGGGACTTTCACTCTTTCCACCTAGTATTGCTTAAGGACTGCTATCTCACTACAATCTGCTTGTCTAATATTTGTACTTTGCTAATTGCATTTGTATCTATATCACTTGGGGTCTTTGCACAATACTCAATTTCGACTGTTTATTATTGTGTGATCTATATATGAATTTTAGTTGAATATTGTAATTTTTCATCATTGACTATCACCTGATTTTAAAGTGTCATTCTCCTTTACATTCTATATACCTCTAGGCAACATAACTGTGTGCTTTCTAATTATAATAGGTATCATAATAAGACCCTTCTTAGTATTTGTTTCCTGGTAATACTAGTAATCAGTGGGAACATTTTTGATACAACTTGATATATTGTACCCACGACTTTTGGTTTTTATTTTGACACTTGACATTATCCTTGGCTGGGTTTATACCACCCAGAGTTTATTCCCCTACACATTTCTTCACACTGAGCGCCCTTTATATTTTACTTTCCCTTTGCTCAATATATATATATATATATATATATATATATATATATATATATATATATATATATATATATATATATATATATATATAATATAAAAATACTTGTTTTTAATGTCATTTTTTAAATTTTATTCAGCACAGATTACCTTTCAACTCTGTTGTTAAAAATAAACATTTGGAGATTTGTCATTATTTTTATATAAAAGCAACTTCTTGTCTGTTACCTTAATATTATATCTGTAATTAATAAAGTAGCCTACACATTTTATTTGCTAGGGCAAGATTATGCTAATCCTAAAAACTGCATAAGCCCTTTATGTCCAGAGGGATATTTAAGATTAATTCAGATTAATTCTTTGTTTGCATGACTTGCTTTGCTATCTGTAACGATTGTCCCTCAAGGATAGCTCGTGAAGTCTTTGCTTTGAACTTCTGAGCTTCTGAGCAACTGACTTGAATGCGTTGTATAAACTCTTGTGCTGTTTCTGTTACATTATTTGGTGACTACTTGAATAGGACATTAAACAGTCATAGTAGATACAACTGGTATCACGGGCCGCACACATTACAATTAAATAACAGATTTTAAATGCTTATAAAACAGTTTAATACAAATATTTTGCAATGTAGTTCTTAATTGCTGTTTTATATCACTCTCATATATGAGTTATTTTAATGTCTCTTTAAGAGCTTAAGAGGTAAAGAATACTTAAAAAATGTCAATAGTTAAGACATACTGTACTGTTTGCCAACTAATGCATACTATAAGGAAATAGTTGTGCTCAAAGGCAAACAAAATTTGCGCTCAATAGATTAGTGCCTGAAAAACTAACGTAAAGTGTAATGGTTAAAAAAAAAAAAAGTTAATGAAATACATCAAAATAAACTATTACACTCATATATACACGTTTTGCAAAAAAAAAGTAAATATTTTTTTTAATAAGCGTTAAAACTAATATGGTATATGGCAAGGTATTTAACTGGAAAGGGCTTCAATGCATATATATTTACAGTGGGGCAAAAAAGTATTTAGTCAGCCACAAATTGTGCAAGTTCTCCCACTTAAGAAGATGAGAGAGGCCTGTAATTTTTATCATAGGTATACCTCAACTATGAGAGACAAAATGTGGAAACAAATCCAGACAATCACATTGTCTGATTTGGAAAGAATTTATTTGCATATTATGGTGGAAAATAAGTATTTGGTCACCTACAAGCAAGCAAGATTTCTGGCTCTCACATACCTGTATCTTCTTCTTTAAGAGGCTCCTCTGTCCTCCACTCATTACCTGTATTAATGGCACCTGTTTGAACTTGTTATCAGTATAAAAGACACCTGTCCACAACAGTCACACTCCAAACTCCACTATGGTGAAGACCAAAGAGCTGTCGAAGGACACCAGAAACAAAATTGTAGACCTGCACCAGGCTGGGAAGACTGAATCTGCAATAGGCAAGCAGCTTGGTGTGAAGAAATCAACTGTGGGAGCAATAATTAGAAAATGGAAGACATACAAGACCACTGATAATCTCCCTCGATCTGGGGCTCCACGCAAGATCTCACCCCGTGGGGTCAAAATGATCACAAGAACGGTGAGCAAACATCCCAGAACCACACGGGGGGACCTAGTGAATGACCTGCAGAGAGCTGGGACCAACTTAACAAAGGCTACCATCAGTAACACACTGTGCCAGACGTGTCCCCCTGCTTAAGCCAGTACATGTCCGGGCCCATCTGAAGTATGCTAGAGAGCATTTGGATGATCCATAAGCAGAGTGGGAGAATTTCATATGGTCAGATGAAACCAAAGTAGAACTGTTTGGTAGAAACACAACTCGTCGTGTTTGGAAGAGAGAGAATGCTGAGTTGCAACCAAAGAACACCAAACCTACTGTGAAGCATGGGGGTGGCGACATCATGCTTTGGGGCTGTTTCTCTGCAAAGGGAACAGGATGACTGATCCGTGTACATGAAAGAATGAATGGGGCCATGTATCGTGAGATTTTGAGTGCAGACCTCCTTCCATCAGCAAGGGCATTGAAGATGAAACGTGGCTGGGTCTTTCAGCATGACAATGATCCCAAACACACCACCCGGGCAATGAAGGAGTGGCTTCGTAAGAAGCATTTCAAGGTCCTGGAGTGGCCTAACCAGTCTCCAGATCTCAACCCCATAGAAAACCTTTGGAGAGAGTTGAAAGTCTGTGTTGCCCAGCGACAGCCCCAAAACATCACTGCTCTAGAGGAGATCTGCATGCAGGAATGGGCCAACATACCAGCAACAGTGTGTGACAACCTTGTGAAGACTTACAGAAAACGTTTGACCTCTGTCATTGCCAACAAAGGATATATAACAAAGTATTGAGATGAACTTTTGATATTGACCAAATACTTATTTTCCCCCATAATTTGGAAATAAATTCTTTCCAAATCAGACAATGTGATTGTCTGGATTTGTTTCCACATTTTGTCTCTCATAGTTGAGGTATACCTATGATGAAAATTACAGGCCTCTCTCATCTTCTTAAGTGGGAGAACTTGCACAATTGGTGGCTGACTAAATACTTTTTTGCCCCACTGTATATAAAACATGAAAGGGAACTGCACTTCAAGACCGGACCAGGTACACATCCAATGGCTCAGCAACATCCCAGCCCTGGGTGCTAAATAGCACTCCAAAAAAGCTGTGATGTCACCAGAGTCACAGGCAGTTAACCCCAGTCTGGAATGGGTGCAAGAAACAAGGGGGATTACAAAAAAATACTAATACAACAAATAGAGACACCCAGCACTCACCAGCTAGCTCACAGCTAAGATAAAATCACAACTGGAAAGGTTAGTTACCGCATCTGGCCAAATGGGAAAAGCTCAGGCACCACGTCAAGGTCCTTTCCACTGCCTGAATCCCTAACACAGCCACACCATGCGAGCTCACAAAGCCAAACAAACTGAGAATAAAAGAGGGGTGCTCAGGTGTATGTAATCACCCAGAGAAATACAAAACATGAAAGGGAACTGCACTCCAAGACCGGACCAGGTACACATCCAATAGCTCAGCAACATCCCAGCCCTGGGTGCTAAATAGCACTCCAAAAAAGCTGTGATGTCACCAGAGTCACAGGCACTTAACCCCAGTCCGGAATGGGTGTAAGAAACAAGGGGGATTACAAACAAATAATAATACAACACATAAAGACACCCAGCACTCACCAGTTAGTTCACAGCTAAGATAAAATCACAACTGGAAAGGTTAGTTACCGCATCTGGCCAAATGGGAAAAGCTCAGGCACCACGTCAAGGTCCTTTCCACTGCCTGAGTCCCTAACACAGCCACACCATGCGAGCTCACAAAGATAAAACAAACTGAGAACAAAGGAGTGGTGCCCAGGTGTATGTAATCACCCAGAGAAATACAAAACATGAAAGGGAACTGCACTCTAAGACCGGACCAGGTACACATCCAATGGCTCAGCAACATCCCAGCCCTGGGTGCTAAATAGCACTCCAAAAAAGCTGTGATGTCACCAGAGTCACAGGCAGTTATCCCCAGTCCGGAATGGGTGCAAGAAACAAGGGGGATTACAAACAAATAATAATACAACACATAGAGACACCCAGCACTCACCGCCCCTGACATCGTCGCCACCTACATTATATTTATTAACCCCTAATCTACCACTCCGGACATCGCCGCCACCTACATTATACTTATTAACCCCTAATCTGCTGACCTAATCTGCTGACCCCAACATCGCCGACACCTACATTATATTTATTAACCCCTAATATTTCTCCCCAATGTTGCCGCAACCTACCTACATTTATTAATCCCTAATCTGCCGCCCCCAATGTCGCCACCACTATAATAAACATATTAACCCCTAAACCGCCGCACTCCCGCCTCGCAAACATTAGTTAAATATTATTAACGCCTAATCTGCCATCCCTAACATCGCCGCCACCTACCTATATTTATTAACCCCTAATCTGCCGCACCCAACGTCGCCACCACAATATTAAATGTATTAACCCTAACCCTAACACCCCCTAACAAATATAATTACAATAAATCTAAATAAAAATTAATATTATTACCTAAATAATTCCTATTTAAAACTAAATACTTACCTGTAAAATAAACCCTAAGCTAGCAACAATATAACTAATAGTTACATTGTAGCTAGCTTAGGGTTTATTTTTATTTTACAGGCAAGTTTGTATTTATTTTAACTAGGTAGAATAGTTACTAAATAGTTATTAACTATTTACTAACTTACTAGCTAAAATAAATACAAAAGTACCTGTAAAATAAAACCTAACCTAAGTTACACTAACACCTAACACTACACTTCAATTAAATAAATTACCTAAATTAAATACAATTAAATAAATTAAATACAATTAGCTAAAAAAAAAACCCACTAAATTACAGAAAATAATAAACAAATTACAACATATTTAAACTAATTACACCTAATCTAATAGCCTTATCAATAAAAAAAAAAAAAAAAAAAAAAAACCCTAGCCTAAACTATCAATAGACCTTAAAAGGGCCTTTTGCGGGGCATTGCCCCAAAGTAATCAGCTCTTTTACCTGTAAAAAAAATACAAACAACCCCCCCAACAGTAAAACCCACCACCCACACAACCAACCCGCCAAATAAAAGTCTAACTAAAAAAAACTAAGCTCCCCATTGCCCTGAAAAGGGCATTTGGATGGGCATTGCCCTTAAAAGGGCAGTTAGCTCTTTTGCGGCCCAAAGCCCTAACCTAAAAATAAAACCCACCCAATACACCCTTAAAAAAACCTAACACTTACCCCCTGAAGATCGACTTACTGTTCTGAAGACCAGACATCCAACCTCAAGGAAGCGGCGAAGTCCTCAACGAAGCCGGGAGAAGTCTTCATCCAAGCCGGACGAAGTAGTCCTCCAGATGGGCAGAAGTCTTCATCCAGACGGTATCTTCTATCTTCATCCATCCGACGCGGAGCGGGTCCATCTTCAAGACATCCGACGCAGAGCATCCTCTTCATCCGGAGTCTTCTTACTGAATGACGGTTCCTTTAAATGACGTCATCCACGATGGCGTCTCTTAGATTCCCATTGGCTGATAGAATTCCATCAGCCAATCGGAATTAAGGTAGAAAAAATCATATTGGCTGATGCAATCAGACAATAGGATTGAAGTTCAATCCTATTGGTTGATCCAATCAGCCAATAGGATTGAACTCAATCCTATTGGCTGATTGGATCACCCAATAGGATAGAACTTCAATCCTATTGGCTGATTGCATCAGCCAATAGGATTTTTTCTACCTTAATTGTTCGCACATTAGTAAATCGGTCCCTAAGTGTCACCATGAAAACTACATGAATGCCACTTTGAGGAGATGAATTTTAGATGACATGTGAAGGTTGCTAGAGAAGAGCTTTGGCAAATACCCAAAGTCAACATATGTTAAAGGTGTGGATGAATACGTGGAAAATATTATAGCGGTAGAAGGTTAATAGGAGAATGCGTATAGCAAACTATGAAATTTTAGGTACAGAAGCCTTTAAGGAGAGATCAAGAATTTTGAACTTTATAGATAATTTTATTGTTAGTTATATGCAATGCCTTGCAGGGTGTTGTGCTACTTATTTAGGGCTAGATTATGAATGGGGCGCTATTTATCGCTCCCACTTGAGCGTAAGCAGCATTGGATGGAAGATTTTGCACGTCTTGTTGCGCTCTTATTACAAGTGGAAAGTAAAAAATTTGCACACAAACGCTAACCCAATGCATGCAAAAAGTTTAACTTAGAATATTGTGAATGTGTTAACACATTCCCCCATAGACTTCTAAGGAGGGCAAAAAAAAAATAAAAAAAAAATTAACATCTATACTAGGGCGCTAACTTGATTGTGTGCACACATCCCAGGAATTATGAACATTTCACATTCCATTGTTCGTCACATAGAAGAATAATTCGTTATATGTTCTATTTATTCTTAAATAAATATATATACTGTGTGTGTGTATATATATATTATATAAAAAATTTTTGGTAAAATATATATCTATATATATATATATATATATATATATATATATATATATATATATATATATATATATATATATATATATATATATATATATATATATATATATATATATATATGATTTATACAGTTGTGCTCATAAGTTTACATACCCTGGCAGAATTTATGATTTCTTGGCCATTTTTCAGAGAATATGAATGATAACACAAAAACTTTTCTTTCACTCATGGTTAGTGTTTGGCTGAAGCCATTTATTATCAATCAACTGTGTTTACTCTTTTTAAATCATAATGACAACAGAAACTACCCAAATGACCCTGATCAAAAGTTTACATACCCTAGTGATTTTGGTCTGATATCATGCACACAAGTTGACACAAAGGGGTTTGAATGGCCATTAAAGGTAACCATCCTCACCTGTGATCTGTTTGCTTGTAATTAGTGTGTGTGTATAAAAGGTCAATGAGTTTCTGGAATCCTGACAGACCCTTGCATCTTTCATCCAGTGCTGCACTGACGTTTCTGGATTCTGAGTCATGGGGAAAGAAAAAGATTTGTCAAAGGATCTGTGGGAAAAAGTTAGTTGAACTGTATAAAACAGGAAAGGGATATAAAAAGATATCCAAGGAATTGAGATTGCAAATCAGCAGTGTTCAAACTCTAATGAAGAAGTGAAAAATGATAACATACTGCATTCATCTTGCCATCAATTCTGACCAATTTTCCTGTGCCTTTGTAGCTCACACATTCCCAAAACATCAGTGATCCACCTCCGTGTTTCATAGTAGGAATGGTGTACCTTTCATCATAGGCCTTGTTGACTCCTCTCCAAATGTAGTGTTTATGGTTGTGGCCAAAAAGCTAAATTTTGGTCTCATCACTCCAATTGACTTTGTGCCAGAAGGTTTGAGGCTTATCTCTGTGCTGTTTGGCGTATTGTAAGCGGGATACATTGTAGCATTTGCATAGTAATGGCTTTCTTCTGGTGACTCGACCATGCAGCCCATCTTTCTTGAAGTGCCTCCTTATTGAGCATTTTGAAACAGCCACACCACATGTCCTGTATTTCACCTGAAGTTATTTGTGGGTTTGTCTTTGCATCCCGAACAATTTTCCTGGCAGTTATGGCTGAAATTTTAGTTGGTCCACCTGACCGGGGTTTGGTTTTAGCAGAACCCCTCATTTTCCACTTCTTTATTAGAGTTTGAACACTGCTGATTTGCATTCTCAATTCCATGGATATCTTTTTAAATCCCTTTCCTGTTTTATACAGTTCAACTAACCTTTTTCCCGCAGATCCTTTGACAATTCTTTTGCTTTCCCCATGACACAGAATCCAGAATTTGCATACAAAGAGAGAAGCGCTCAACCAGGAACGAACAACAGCTCAGTGGCTTGTTCTATGGCGATTTACCACCCTGAAGCAGCCTCTTTTAGACCAGTGTGCTTTTCACAGAAGAAAACTTTCCTGAAGTATATCAGTCTGATCCCGCCAAGTAAGGTCAGTCCAGCCCCGAAATACCAGGCAATTCTCCCCTGAACAAAGAACATGACAACCCCAGACGATCGTTTCGGCCTCCTATGGGCCTCGTCAGTGAGGTGCAGCCACATTCCTCTAAGCACACTGGGCAAGGAGTCCACGTCTGGTTTCCCCCATCACCCATAGGGAGACTTCCCCAGGGTCATAAAAATTTGCATACAAAGAGAGAAGCGCTCAACCAGGAACGAACAACAGCTCAGTGGCTTGTTCTATGGCGATTTACCACCCGGAAGCAGCCTCTTTTAGACCAGTGTGCTTTTCACAGAAGAAAACTTTCCTGAAGTATATCAGTCTGATCCCGCCAAGTAAGGTCAGTCCAGTCCCGAAATACCAGGCAATTCTCCCCTGAACAAAGAACATGACAACCCCAGACGATCGTTTCGGCCTCCTATGGGCCTCGTCAGTGAGGTGCAGCCACATTCCTCTAAGCACACTGGGCAAGGAGTCCACGTCTGGTTTCCCCCATCACCCATAGGGAGACTTCCCCAGGGTCATAAAAATTTGCATACAAAGAGAGAAGTGCTCAACCAGGAACGAACAACAGCTCAGTGGCTTGTTCTATGGCGATTTACCACCCTGAAGCAGCCTCTTTTAGACCAGTGTGCTTTTCACAGAAGAAAACTTTCCTGAAGTATATCAGTCTGATCCCGCCAAGTAAGGTCAGTCCAGCCCCGAAATACCAGGCAATTCTCCCCTGAACAAAGAACATGACAACCCCAGACGATCGTTTCGGCCTCCTATGGGCCTCGTCAGTGAGGTGCAGCCACATTCCTCTAAGCACACTGGGCAAGGAGTCCACGTCTGGTTTCCCCCATCACCCATAGGGAGACTTCTCCAGGGTCATAAAAATTTGCATACAAAGAGAGAAGCGCTCAACCAGGAACGAACAACAGCTCAGTGGCTTGTTCTATGGCGATTTACCACCCGGAAGCAGCCTCTTTTAGACCAGTGTGCTTTTCACAGAAGAAAACTTTCCTGAAGTATATCAGTCTGATCCCGCCAAGTAAGGTCAGTCCAGCCCCGAAATACCAGGCAATTCTCCCCTGAACAAAGAACATGACAACCCCAGACGATCGTTTCGGCCTCCTATGGGCCTCGTCAGTGAGGTGCAGCCACATTCCTCTAAGCACACTGGGCAAGGAGTCCACGTCTGGTTTCCCCCATCACCCATAGGGAGACTTCCCCAGGGTCATAATAATTTGCATACAAAGAGAGAAGCGCTCAACCAGGAACGAACAACAGCTCAGTGGCTTGTTCTATGGCGATTTACCACCCGGAAGCAGCCTCTTTTAGACCAGTGTGCTTTTCACAGAAGAAAACTTTCCTGAAGTATATCAGTCTGATCCCGCCAAGTAAGGTCAGTCCAGCCCCGAAATACCAGGCAATTCTCCCCTGAACAAAGAACATGACAACCCCAGACGATCGTTTCGGCCTCCTATGGGCCTCGTCAGTGAGGTGCAGCCACATTCCTCTAAGCACACTGGACAAGGAGTCCACGTCTGGTTTCCCCCATCACCCATAGGGAGACTTCCCCAGGGTCATAAAAATTTGCATAAAAAGAGAGAAGCGCTCAACCAGGAACGAACAACAGCTCAGTGGCTTGTTCTATGGCGATTTACCACCCGGAAGCAGCCTCTTTTAGACCAGTGTGCTTTTCACAGAAGAAAACTTTCCTGAAGTATATCAGTCTGATCCCGCCAAGTAAGGTCAGTCCAGCCCCAAAATACCAGGCAATTCTCCCCTGAACAAAGAACATGACAACCCCAGACGATCGTTTCGGCCTCCTATGGGCCTCGTCAGTGAGGTGCAGCCACATTCCTCTAAGCACACTGGGCAAGGAGTCCACGTCTGGTTTCTCCCATCACCCATAGGGAGACTTCCCCAGGGTCATAAAAATTTGCATACAAAGAGAGAAGCGCTCAACCAGGAACGAACAACAGCTCAGTGGCTTGTTCTATGGCGATTTACCACCCGGAAGCAGCCTCTTTTAGACCAATGTGCTTTTCACAGAAGAAAACTTTCCTGAAGTATATCAGTCTGATCCCGCCAAGTAAGGTCAGTCCAGCCCCGAAATACCAGGCAATTCTCCCCTGAACAAAGAACATGACAACCCCAGACGATCGTTTCGGCCTCCTATGGGCCTCGTCAGTGAGAATTGTCAGTGCAGCACTGGATGAAAGATGCAAGGGTCTGTCAGGAGTCCAGAAACTCATTGACCTTTTTACACACACACACTAATTACAAGAAAACAGATCACAGGTGAGGATGGTTACCTTTAATAGCCATTCAAACCCCTTTGTGTCAACTTGTGTGCATGTTATCAGGCCAAACTCACCAGGGTATGTAAACTTTTGATCAGGGTCATTTGGGTAGTTTCTGTTGTCATTATGATTTAAAAAGAGTAAATACAGTTGATTGATAATAAATGGCTTCAGCCAAACACTAACCATGAGTGAAAGAAACGTCTTTGTGTTATCATTCATATTCTCTGAAAAATGGCCAAGAAATCATAAATTCTGCCAGGGTATGTAAACTTATGAGCAAAACTGTATATAGGTATAGATGTTTACAGATATATATATATAAATACATAGAACAGCTTACCCAATATGAAGAACATTGGGATGTGAAATATTTACAGTACATACACAGTTAAACACTATTAGTAGTCAATGATAATGTTTTCAAATTTTTTAAGGTTTTAGACTGCAAAGGGCTCCAGTGCTCTAATGTATATATATATATATATATATATATATATATATATATATAGGAGAGTGCCTTCCGGTATTGACAATTTATGTGTGTGTGTATGTACATATGTACTGTATGTATTTATGTGTTTTACTGTATATTTACTGTACATATTATACATTCCAATGTTCTTCACTCACAGAATAATGTCCTTTGTATTGTAAATACATATTTCTATATATATCTGTGTAAACCTATACCTGCATATCTATTCCTATAGATAAATAGGTATAGATATGTATTTAACATGAACAATATCAGATATATATATATAGAAACATATATTTAATAACAAAACGTTCATTATTTTCTATGTGACTAACATAAGAATGTAAAATATGCATTTTACGCATTGTGTTTCGCAATTTACATCTTAACGCGGTCAGGTAAGCGCACATGAAAATGTAATTTTCTTAGGGCATGTTCCTGAAATATTACATATAAAATATTAAAACATTATTACAAATTATGTATAAGTATGTAAAAAAAAAATTGTTTATTTTAATATTTTATATGTACTATTTCAATAACACACCTTAAGATTACAAAGGCCTAGATTTGGAGGTTGGCGGTAGATGGGCTGTTAACGCTACGCGGGCTTTTTTCTGGCCGCACCATAAAATTAACTCTGGTATCGAGAGTCCAAAAAAATGCTGCGTTAGGCTCCAAAAAAGGAGCGTAGAGCATTTTTACCGCAAATGCAACTCTCGATACCAGAGTTGCTTACGGACGCGGCCAGCCTAAAAAACGTGCTCGTGCACGATTCTCCCATAGGAAACAATGGGGCTGTTTGAGCTGAAAAAAAACCTAACACCTGCAAAAAAACAGCGTTCAGCTCCTAACGCAGCCCCATTGTTTCCTATGGGGAAACACTTCCTACGTCTGCACCTAACACTCTAACATGTACCCCGAGTCTAAACACCCCTAACCTTACACTTATTAACCCCTAATCTGCCGCCCCCGCTATCACTGACCCCTGCATTATATTATTAACCCCTAATCTTCCGCTCCGTAAACCGCCGCAACCTACGTTATCCCTATGTACCCCTAATCTGCTGCCCCTAACACCGCCGACCCCTATATTATATTTATTAACCCCTAACCTGCCCCCCACAATGTCGCCGCCAGCTACTTACAATAATTAACCCCTAATCTGCCGACCGCAAAGCGCCGCCACCTACGTTATCCTTATGTACCCCTAATCTGCTGCCCCTAACACCGCCGACCCCTATATTATATTTATTAACCCCTAATCTGCCCCCCTCAACGTCGCCGACACCTGCCTACACTTATTAACCCCTAATCTGCCGAGCGGACCTGAGCGCTACTATAATAAAGTTATTAACCCCTAATCCGCCTCACTAACCCTATCATAAATAGTATTAACCCCTAATCTGCCCTCCCTAACATCGCCGACACCTAACTTCAATTATTAACCCCTAATCTGACGACCGGAGCTCATCGCTACTATAATAAATGGATTAACCCCTAAAGCTAAGTCTAACCCTAACACTAACACCCCGCTAACTTAAATATAATTTACATCTAACGAAATTAATTAACTCTTATTAAATAAATTATTCCTATTTAAAGCTAAATACTTACCTGTAAAATAAATCCTAATATAGCTACAACATAAATTATAATTATATTATAGCTATTTTAGGATTAATATTTATTTTACAGGCAACTTTGTAATTATTTTAACCAGGTACAATAGCTATTAAATAGTTAAGAACTATTTAATAGTTACCTAGTTAAAATAATAACAAAATTACCTGTAAAATAAGTCCTAACCTAAGTTATAATTAAACCTAACACTACCCTCTCAATAAATTAATTAAATAAAATACCTACAATTACCTACAATAAAACCTAACACTACACTATCAATAAATAAATTAAATACAATTTCTACAAATAACTACAATTACATAAACTAACTAAAGTACAAAAAATAAAAAAGAACTAAGTTACAAAAAATAAAAAAATATAATCCACCTCCGTGTTTCATAGTAGGAATGGTGTACCTTTCATCATAGGCCTTGTTGACTCCTCTCCAAATGTAGTGTTTATGGTTGTGGCCAAAAAGCTAAATTTTGGTCTCATCACTCCAATTGACTTTGTGCCAGAAGGTTTGAGGCTTATCTCTGTGCTGTTTGGCGTATTGTAAGCGGGATACATTGTAGCATTTGCATAGTAATGGCTTTCTTCTGGTGACTCGACCATGCAGCCCATCTTTCTTGAAGTGCCTCCTTATTGAGCATTTTGAAACAGCCACACCACATGTCCTGTATTTCACCTGAAGTTATTTGTGGGTTTGTCTTTGCATCCCGAACAATTTTCCTGGCAGTTATGGCTGAAATTTTAGTTGGTCCACCTGACCGGGGTTTGGTTTTAGCAGAACCCCTCATTTTCCACTTCTTTATTAGAGTTTGAACACTGCTGATTTGCATTCTCAATTCCATGGATATCTTTTTAAATCCCTTTCCTGTTTTATACAGTTCAACTAACCTTTTTCCCGCAGATCCTTTGACAATTCTTTTGCTTTCCCCATGACACAGAATCCAGAATTTGCATACAAAGAGAGAAGCGCTCAACCAGGAACGAACAACAGCTCAGTGGCTTGTTCTATGGCGATTTACCACCCTGAAGCAGCCTCTTTTAGACCAGTGTGCTTTTCACAGAAGAAAACTTTCCTGAAGTATATCAGTCTGATCCCGCCAAGTAAGGTCAGTCCAGCCCCGAAATACCAGGCAATTCTCCCCTGAACAAAGAACATGACAACCCCAGACGATCGTTTCGGCCTCCTATGGGCCTCGTCAGTGAGGTGCAGCCACATTCCTCTAAGCACACTGGGCAAGGAGTCCACGTCTGGTTTCCCCCATCACCCATAGGGAGACTTCCCCAGGGTCATAAAAATTTGCATACAAAGAGAGAAGCGCTCAACCAGGAACGAACAACAGCTCAGTGGCTTGTTCTATGGCGATTTACCACCCGGAAGCAGCCTCTTTTAGACCAGTGTGCTTTTCACAGAAGAAAACTTTCCTGAAGTATATCAGTCTGATCCCGCCAAGTAAGGTCAGTCCAGTCCCGAAATACCAGGCAATTCTCCCCTGAACAAAGAACATGACAACCCCAGACGATCGTTTCGGCCTCCTATGGGCCTCGTCAGTGAGGTGCAGCCACATTCCTCTAAGCACACTGGGCAAGGAGTCCACGTCTGGTTTCCCCCATCACCCATAGGGAGACTTCCCCAGGGTCATAAAAATTTGCATACAAAGAGAGAAGTGCTCAACCAGGAACGAACAACAGCTCAGTGGCTTGTTCTATGGCGATTTACCACCCTGAAGCAGCCTCTTTTAGACCAGTGTGCTTTTCACAGAAGAAAACTTTCCTGAAGTATATCAGTCTGATCCCGCCAAGTAAGGTCAGTCCAGCCCCGAAATACCAGGCAATTCTCCCCTGAACAAAGAACATGACAACCCCAGACGATCGTTTCGGCCTCCTATGGGCCTCGTCAGTGAGGTGCAGCCACATTCCTCTAAGCACACTGGGCAAGGAGTCCACGTCTGGTTTCCCCCATCACCCATAGGGAGACTTCTCCAGGGTCATAAAAATTTGCATACAAAGAGAGAAGCGCTCAACCAGGAACGAACAACAGCTCAGTGGCTTGTTCTATGGCGATTTACCACCCGGAAGCAGCCTCTTTTAGACCAGTGTGCTTTTCACAGAAGAAAACTTTCCTGAAGTATATCAGTCTGATCCCGCCAAGTAAGGTCAGTCCAGCCCCGAAATACCAGGCAATTCTCCCCTGAACAAAGAACATGACAACCCCAGACGATCGTTTCGGCCTCCTATGGGCCTCGTCAGTGAGGTGCAGCCACATTCCTCTAAGCACACTGGGCAAGGAGTCCACGTCTGGTTTCCCCCATCACCCATAGGGAGACTTCCCCAGGGTCATAATAATTTGCATACAAAGAGAGAAGCGCTCAACCAGGAACGAACAACAGCTCAGTGGCTTGTTCTATGGCGATTTACCACCCGGAAGCAGCCTCTTTTAGACCAGTGTGCTTTTCACAGAAGAAAACTTTCCTGAAGTATATCAGTCTGATCCCGCCAAGTAAGGTCAGTCCAGCCCCGAAATACCAGGCAATTCTCCCCTGAACAAAGAACATGACAACCCCAGACGATCGTTTCGGCCTCCTATGGGCCTCGTCAGTGAGGTGCAGCCACATTCCTCTAAGCACACTGGACAAGGAGTCCACGTCTGGTTTCCCCCATCACCCATAGGGAGACTTCCCCAGGGTCATAAAAATTTGCATAAAAAGAGAGAAGCGCTCAACCAGGAACGAACAACAGCTCAGTGGCTTGTTCTATGGCGATTTACCACCCGGAAGCAGCCTCTTTTAGACCAGTGTGCTTTTCACAGAAGAAAACTTTCCTGAAGTATATCAGTCTGATCCCGCCAAGTAAGGTCAGTCCAGCCCCAAAATACCAGGCAATTCTCCCCTGAACAAAGAACATGACAACCCCAGACGATCGTTTCGGCCTCCTATGGGCCTCGTCAGTGAGGTGCAGCCACATTCCTCTAAGCACACTGGGCAAGGAGTCCACGTCTGGTTTCTCCCATCACCCATAGGGAGACTTCCCCAGGGTCATAAAAATTTGCATACAAAGAGAGAAGCGCTCAACCAGGAACGAACAACAGCTCAGTGGCTTGTTCTATGGCGATTTACCACCCGGAAGCAGCCTCTTTTAGACCAATGTGCTTTTCACAGAAGAAAACTTTCCTGAAGTATATCAGTCTGATCCCGCCAAGTAAGGTCAGTCCAGCCCCGAAATACCAGGCAATTCTCCCCTGAACAAAGAACATGACAACCCCAGACGATCGTTTCGGCCTCCTATGGGCCTCGTCAGTGAGAATTGTCAGTGCAGCACTGGATGAAAGATGCAAGGGTCTGTCAGGAGTCCAGAAACTCATTGACCTTTTTACACACACACACTAATTACAAGAAAACAGATCACAGGTGAGGATGGTTACCTTTAATAGCCATTCAAACCCCTTTGTGTCAACTTGTGTGCATGTTATCAGGCCAAACTCACCAGGGTATGTAAACTTTTGATCAGGGTCATTTGGGTAGTTTCTGTTGTCATTATGATTTAAAAAGAGTAAATACAGTTGATTGATAATAAATGGCTTCAGCCAAACACTAACCATGAGTGAAAGAAACGTCTTTGTGTTATCATTCATATTCTCTGAAAAATGGCCAAGAAATCATAAATTCTGCCAGGGTATGTAAACTTATGAGCAAAACTGTATATAGGTATAGATGTTTACAGATATATATATATAAATACATAGAACAGCTTACCCAATATGAAGAACATTGGGATGTGAAATATTTACAGTACATACACAGTTAAACACTATTAGTAGTCAATGATAATGTTTTCAAATTTTTTAAGGTTTTAGACTGCAAAGGGCTCCAGTGCTCTAATGTATATATATATATATATATATATATATATATATATATATAGGAGAGTGCCTTCCGGTATTGACAATTTATGTGTGTGTGTATGTACATATGTACTGTATGTATTTATGTGTTTTACTGTATATTTACTGTACATATTATACATTCCAATGTTCTTCACTCACAGAATAATGTCCTTTGTATTGTAAATACATATTTCTATATATATCTGTGTAAACCTATACCTGCATATCTATTCCTATAGATAAATAGGTATAGATATGTATTTAACATGAACAATATCAGATATATATATATAGAAACATATATTTAATAACAAAACGTTCATTATTTTCTATGTGACTAACATAAGAATGTAAAATATGCATTTTACGCATTGTGTTTCGCAATTTACATCTTAACGCGGTCAGGTAAGCGCACATGAAAATGTAATTTTCTTAGGGCATGTTCCTGAAATATTACATATAAAATATTAAAACATTATTACAAATTATGTATAAGTATGTAAAAAAAAAATTGTTTATTTTAATATTTTATATGTACTATTTCAATAACACACCTTAAGATTACAAAGGCCTAGATTTGGAGGTTGGCGGTAGATGGGCTGTTAACGCTACGCGGGCTTTTTTCTGGCCGCACCATAAAATTAACTCTGGTATCGAGAGTCCAAAAAAATGCTGCGTTAGGCTCCAAAAAAGGAGCGTAGAGCATTTTTACCGCAAATGCAACTCTCGATACCAGAGTTGCTTACGGACGCGGCCAGCCTAAAAAACGTGCTCGTGCACGATTCTCCCATAGGAAACAATGGGGCTGTTTGAGCTGAAAAAAAACCTAACACCTGCAAAAAAACAGCGTTCAGCTCCTAACGCAGCCCCATTGTTTCCTATGGGGAAACACTTCCTACGTCTGCACCTAACACTCTAACATGTACCCCGAGTCTAAACACCCCTAACCTTACACTTATTAACCCCTAATCTGCCGCCCCCGCTATCACTGACCCCTGCATTATATTATTAACCCCTAATCTTCCGCTCCGTAAACCGCCGCAACCTACGTTATCCCTATGTACCCCTAATCTGCTGCCCCTAACACCGCCGACCCCTATATTATATTTATTAACCCCTAACCTGCCCCCCACAATGTCGCCGCCAGCTACTTACAATAATTAACCCCTAATCTGCCGACCGCAAAGCGCCGCCACCTACGTTATCCTTATGTACCCCTAATCTGCTGCCCCTAACACCGCCGACCCCTATATTATATTTATTAACCCCTAATCTGCCCCCCTCAACGTCGCCGACACCTGCCTACACTTATTAACCCCTAATCTGCCGAGCGGACCTGAGCGCTACTATAATAAAGTTATTAACCCCTAATCCGCCTCACTAACCCTATCATAAATAGTATTAACCCCTAATCTGCCCTCCCTAACATCGCCGACACCTAACTTCAATTATTAACCCCTAATCTGACGACCGGAGCTCATCGCTACTATAATAAATGGATTAACCCCTAAAGCTAAGTCTAACCCTAACACTAACACCCCGCTAACTTAAATATAATTTACATCTAACGAAATTAATTAACTCTTATTAAATAAATTATTCCTATTTAAAGCTAAATACTTACCTGTAAAATAAATCCTAATATAGCTACAACATAAATTATAATTATATTATAGCTATTTTAGGATTAATATTTATTTTACAGGCAACTTTGTAATTATTTTAACCAGGTACAATAGCTATTAAATAGTTAAGAACTATTTAATAGTTACCTAGTTAAAATAATAACAAAATTACCTGTAAAATAAGTCCTAACCTAAGTTATAATTAAACCTAACACTACCCTCTCAATAAATTAATTAAATAAAATACCTACAATTACCTACAATAAAACCTAACACTACACTATCAATAAATAAATTAAATACAATTTCTACAAATAACTACAATTACATAAACTAACTAAAGTACAAAAAATAAAAAAGAACTAAGTTACAAAAAATAAAAAAATATTTACAAACATAAGAAAAATATTACAACAATTTTAAACTAATTACACCTACTCTAAGCCCCCTAATAAAATAACAAAGACCCCCAAAATAAAAAAATTCCCTACCCTATTCTAAATTAATAAATTTAAAAGCTCTTTTACCTTACCAGCCCTGAACAGGGCCCTTTGCGGGGCATGCCCCAAGAAAATCAGCTCTTTTGCCTGTAAAAAAAAACATACAATACCCCCCCCAACATTACAACCCACCACCCACATACCCCTAATCTAACCCAAACCCCCCTTAAATAAACCTAACACTAAGCCCCTGAAGATCTTCCTACCTTGTCTTCACCTCAACAGGTATCACCGATCTGTCCTGGCATCCGGTGCTGAAGAGGTCCAGAAGAGGCTCCAAAGTCTTCCTCCTATCCGGCAAGAAGAGGACATCCGGACCGGCAAACATCTTCATCCAAGCGGCATCTTCGATCTTCTTCCATCCGGTGCGGAGCGGGTCCATGTTGAAGCATCCGACGCGGATCCATCCTCTTCTTCCGGCGTCTCCCGATGAATGACGGTTCCTTTAAGGGACGTCATCCAAGATGGCGTCCCTCGAATTCCGATTGGCTGATAGGATTCTATCAGCCAATCGGAATTAAGGTAGGAATATTCTGATTGGCTGATAGAATCAGCCAATCAGAATCAAGTTCAATCCGATTGGCTGATCCAATCAGCCAATCAGATTGAGCTTGCATTCTATTGGCTGATCGGAACAGCCAATAGAATGCTTCAACATGGACCCGCTCCGCACCGGATGGAAGAAGATCGAAGATGCCGCTTGGATGAAGATGTTTGCCGGTCCGGATGTCCTCTTCTTGCCGGATAGGAGGAAGACTTTGGAGCCTCTTCTGGACCTCTTCAGCACCGGATGCCAGGACAGATCGGTGATACCTGTTGAGGTGAAGACAAGGTAGGAAGATCTTCAGGGGCTTAGTGTTATCTTTATTTAAGGGGGGAATTGGGTTAGATTAGGGGTATGTGGGTGGTGGGTTGTAATGTTGGGGGGGGGTATTGTATGTTTTTTTTTACAGGCAAAAGAGCTGATTTTCTTGGGGGCATGCCCCGCAAAGGGCCCTGTTCAGGGCTGGTAAGGTAAAAGAGCTTTTAAATTTATTAATTTAGAATAGGGTAGGGAATTTTTTTATTTTGGGGGTCTTTGTTATTTTATTAGGGGGCTTAGAGTAGGTGTAATTAGTTTAAAATTGTTGTAATATTTTTCTTATGTTTGTAAATATTTTTTTATTTTTTGTAACTTAGTTCTTTTTTATTTTTTGTACTTTAGTTAGTTTATGTAATTGTAGTTATTTGTAGAAATTGTATTTAATTTATTTATTGATAGTGTAGTGTTAGGTTTTATTGTAGGTAATTGTAGGTATTTTATTTAATTAATTTATTGATAGGGTAGTGTTAGGTTTAATTATAACTTAGGTTAGGACTTATTTTACAGGTAATTTTGTTATTATTTTAACTAGGTAACTATTAAATAGTTCTTAACTATTTAATAGCTATTGTACCTGGTTAAAATAATTACAAAGTTGCCTGTAAAATAAATATTAATCCTAAAATAGCTACAATGTAATTATAATTTATATTGTAGCTATATTAGGATTTATTTTACAGGTAAGTATTTAGCTTTAAATAGGAATAATTTATTTAATAAGAGTTAATTTATTTTGTTAGATTTAAATTATATTTAATTTAGGGGGGTGTTAGTATTAGGGTTAGACTTAGCTTTAGGGGTTAATCCATTTATTAGAATATCGGCGAGATTCGGTCGTCAGATTAGGGGTTAATAATTGAAGTTAGGTGTCGGCGATGTTAGGGAGGGCAGATTAGGGGTTAATACTATTTATGATAGGGTTAGTGAGGCGGATTAGGGGTTAATAACTTTATTATAGTAGCGCTCAGGTCCGCTCGGCAGATTAGGGGTTAATAAGTGTAGGCAGGTGTCGGCGACGTTGAGGGGGGCAGATTAGGGGTGAATAAATATAATATAGGGGTCGGCGGTGTTAGGGGCAGCAGATTAGGGGTACATAAGGATAACGTAGGTGGCGGCGCTTTGCGGTCGGCAGATTAGGGGTTAATTATTGTAAGTAGCTGGCGGCGACGTTGTGGGGGGCAGGTTAGGGGTTAATAAATATAATACAGGGGTCGGCGGGGTTAGGGGCAGCAGATTAGGGGTACATAAGTATAACGTAGGTGGCGGTCGGCAGATTAGGGGTTAAAAAAATTTAATCGAGTTGCGGCGATGTGGGGGGACCTCAGTTTAGGGGTACATAGGTAGTTTATGGGTGTTAGTGTACTTTAGGGTACAGTAGTTAAGAGCTTTATGAACCGGCGTTAGCCCATAAAGCTCTTAACTCCTGCTTTTTTCCTGCGGCTGGAGTTTTGTCATTAGATGTCTAACGCTCACTTCAGAAACGACTCTAAATACCGGAGTTAGGAAGATCCCATTGAAAAGATAGGATACGCAATTGACGTAAGGGGATCTGAGGTATGGAAAAGTCGCGGCTGAAAAGTGAGCGTTAGACCCTATTTTGAGTGACTCCAAATACCGGCGGTAGCCTAAAACCAGCGTTAGGAGCCTCTAACGCTGGTTTTCACGGCTAACGCCGAACTCTAAATCTAGGCCAAAGTATTCATGTGCACTTACCCGACCACGATCTACATTGCTTAAAATGCATACTGTATGTTACATTCCTATGTTCTTCACATAGAAAATAATGTACTTTTTATTATTAAATATATAATATCTAGAGGAAAAGATATGTAGGCATAAGTATATATATATATATATATATATATATATATATATATATATATATATATATATATATATATATATATATATATATATACAATAGAAATGACATTATCTTGTAAGTGAAAAACCTAGGAATTATAAATATGTACAGTAAATATATAGTAAAACAAATAAATACATATATATATATATATATATATATATATATATATATATATATATATATATATATATATATATATATATATATTGCAAAGGGTAGGACTCCAGAGCTCAACATTGTAATAACCCAGGGTGCTGCAAATGCATTAACAGCAGACAAAGAAGCGCACTCCAATGGGGATTCATTTTCAAAATGCCAGTTTTAAAAGTGGCATTTTGAAAATTAATCCCATTGGAGTACGCTTCTTTGTCTGATATATATATATATATATATATATATATATATATATATATATATATATATATATATATATATATGTGTGTGTGTGTGTGTGTGTGAAATATGTGAAATATTCATATTTCATGTCAGGTTGAGTGCATTTGGTTAAACACAACCAGGTTAGTGCACGAATATGGGTGTTATTATTTTATTTTTTTCAGTTTTCACGCTCCATTGAAATCTATGGGGGAATTAGTGCACTTTTTTGTGTGCATCGGGTTAGCACTCGTGCGCAAAATTTTTACTTTCAACTTGTAATACGAGCACAACCCAATGCGCTCATATAGCCTCTGTCCAGCACTGTTTAGGCTCAAAATCTAGTCCTTATCGTAAGATGGCCAAAAATGAGTGCTACTTATTTAGCACAATAAATCACTATTTTCTATAAGGTGTGCACTCTCACACCTTGTTGGGAAAAGTGATTTCTCACACCCAAAATATAATTTGGGTAATTTCATGCTAAAAAAGTAATGTTAAATGGACACTAAAAAAATTTTCTTTAAATGATTCAGATTATGGCACATATTTATCAAGCTCCATACGGAGCTTGAAGGGCCGTGTTTCTGGCGAGTCTTCAGACTCGCCAGAAACACAAGTTATGAAGCAGCGGTCTAAAGACCGCTGCTCCATAACCCTGTCCGCCTGCTCTGAGCAGGCGGACACACATCGCCGGAAATCAACCCAATCGAGTACAATCGGGTTGATTGACACCCCCCTGCTGGCAGCCGATTGGCCGCGAGTCAACAGGGTGCGGCGTTGCACCAGCAGCTCTTGTGAGCTGCTGGTGCAATGTTAAATGTGGAGAGCGTATTGCTCTCCGCATTTAGCGAGGTCTTGCGGACCTGATCCGCACTGTCGGATCAGGTCTGCAAGACCAATGATAAATAGAGGCCAAAGCATGCAATTTAAATCAACTTTCAAACTTACTCCTATTATAAATTTTTATTTGTTATCTTGCTATCTTTATTTAAAAAGCAGGAATGTAAAGATTAAGAGCCGGCCCATTTTTGGTTGAGAACCTGGGTTATGCTTGCTTATTGGTTTGCTAAATGTAGTCACCAATAAACAAGTGCTATCCAGGGTTCTGAACCTAAAATGGGCTGGCCCCTAAGCTTCAAATTCCTGCTTTTTAAATAAAGATAGAAAAAAAACAAAGAAAAATTGATAATAGTGGTACATTAGAAAGTTGCTTAAAATTGAATCCTTAAAGAAAAAAAAATGGGTTTTAGTATCCCTTTACTTTTGGTCCATCTTGCATTCTCATGCAGTCTGTAATGTCCCAGCAAAGAATGTAAGTGAATATTGATGTTATATTATTTTATAGGTTAGCGGCTAGTTTGGTCGTTCTATGCTGTGCATCTAGAGTAGTGCTTCTATTGCTTTACACTAACAAATAATACTTTCTGCTCACAGCCAATAATAAATCAATAGTGTTTTACCACCTCCTCTATGAAGTGTATCATATTTAGGTCTGGGAAATCTGTTAACCTTATGTTTAACAGAAAGAAAAATTAAGGATAACGTTTGCATGAATTGGTTTAAATGCTTGCAGGAATTGATTAAAACATTAAAGGGCCATTTAGCTATGTTCTTCATCTAAAAGAGGTCATTTTAAGATGTATTGCTTGTGTGAAACATCAGGGCCACCATAATAGCTGTTTGAACCCAAGAAAATAGCTCTGGACAAACATACACTTCCTTTTAGTATTAAAATAAAAACACAAATTTATCCAAGACTTTTCATGAAAAATAATATTGTAACGTTTAAAATAACTGTGTGATGCATAGGCATTACAAATGCTTCCATTTTCTGCCTTAATAACTATTCATTATTTAACAGTCATGACTATAATTCACTCGTTACAGCAAATTAATTTAGCTACTTTTATACTGCGGTGTGCAGTGTTTTTTTTTCTCCAATGTTCCAATTTACTCCCTACTTATTTCAAACTCCATTCCTACTCCAGCTATAATTCTAATGACCACACTGAAGACAAACACTTAGGTCATTTAATGTCCCTAGGATACATTATATTAAATAGTTATGTGTAGCAATTTGGTTCCAGAGAAATAATAGGCCACTAACTAATGCAAAAAAACACACAGTTGGCTTAATTGGAATGTTTGTTCATCAAATATTAAAGAAAGAATGAGGAATTAGAGCCAGGAAGGATGGACAATGTGACTATGAATGCATTTTTCAAAATGACTTTTAAAGCAATTATCTGTAACAAGACATAAATGTATGTTTAAGTTGTATTTTTATTTGATAAAAATGGAACACTATTAACAGAACTGAGTGTAGCTATTGTCAACAATTTATTTTACATTGCATCACGTATCTTCCTCCATTTTAAGTAGGTATTGGATATTCTTGTGAACGTCTAAATACTCTTTCTACATAAAATAAAATATGTTTACGAAAAATAAAATTTAAGTTCATCTTGTATTAATTCCTTTTTATGTATAATGCTCTTTTAAACTATTAGATTTAACATATTTCTGATAAACAATTGAGATATGCATATTATATACTAACTTGTTAGCTGAATAAATATATGTTGTTCTCCTTATTGAAACTGCAACCCAAGACCTGGTAAAATTATCCAGACACATTTATCCATAAAAAGCCATAATTTAACCTCTGGTCACAAGGCAGAAAAAGGGCTGGCACTTGTGGAATGCTATTGGTAAGACTCTACCAATTAATGTTTAGTCATTTTAAATGCAACCATTTTATAATAAATCTAATAATAAAGTTTTCCAAGCACAAATGAAGTTCATCAAGTAAGCAAATAGGCTGTACCACTGTAATAAGAGCACCTAAACTAAACATAAAAAAATCCAAACTGGAGCATAAGTGACCCCATTGACACTTCTCATGCCCAAATTCAGGAGAAGCTTGTTTATCAGTGGTTTCCAAAGTAGACAATGTGCTCTCTTACTGGAATTACCAGGACAGTGATAATACACAGATAAAAGAGACAAAAGGGGGTATTGGGATTACCAGAAGCTACACCAGTGTAAAAGAATGCTAGTCTGCCTCTCCAATCACAATATCCTAATTTGCTGTCCTTTATCTTAAATGCACAAAGCTTGAACAACTTTGCACAAAGTCGGCTGGGGTGGTCTTAACAGTCATTTGTCTACTCTTATCAGAAATAACCTGTGTTATATCACTACATTATATTTTACTAAGTAGAATATTCTTTCCATAAAGTTTGTTTACTAGTGCAGCTAATAACTTGGCTCCAAGCAAAGATATTGACTCCATATCTACAAACATGGTGATTTAAGACATGTTACAACAACTGGTATTAACACAAAGAGCGGAACAGCAGAATATCACACGTGCCATGCAGCAGGAGATCCAAGGCCTATCTGAGAGACTGGGCATGCGCGGTGCAGAAATACCACATAGTTCCAAGACTCTGTGAGTGAGTAACTATTTGCAAAAGATTGTAATGCTTGTGGGAAATTTCTCTATCAGACCAAACTTGGCCAATAGTCTTCTTATCCCGGCATCAAGTGGAAGGATAGGAAATATCCCATAACAGAGTGAGTTTATGAAATGAGGTAAGCAGTACTCACGATAGACAGGGTAGTCCTTCACGGCAATAAGATGAAGGCATAGAATCGTCAAGACAGGGAGAGTCCAGCAACAGGAAGGCAATCCAGCAGTATAACAGTTCAGGGGTAAACCAATAAAATGGTCAGAAAAAGGCAGGTGTTAGTAACAAAGGAAATCCAGCAGTATAACAGTTCAGGGGTAAACCAATAGAATGGTCAGACAGGCAGAGTTCAGTAACAATATGGCAATCCAGCAGTACAAGGGTTAAGCAAGCAGAATGGTCAGACAGGCAGAGTTCAGTAACGATATGGCAAAACAGCAGTACAAGGGTTAAGCAGGCAGAGTGATCAGACAGGCAGAATTCAGTAATGATATGGCAATCCAGCAATAAGTAATACAGCACCCAGGAGCACACACAGTAACACCTATACTTGGGCAGTGAAGTAAGGGAAATAGAGTACTTACATAGGTGCAGATTGGCACCAAGGAGGACACACAGGTGCAATCAGGAGCGGCATCCAGGAGAGAGAGACAGGCGATGACGTCATCACCGCACGCTCTGAACCACAGCTGCATCTATGGCAATAGCCATAGCAATGAGTCACCACCGCTGTGTTTATGGCAACAGCCATAGCGAGCAGCAGCGCTGTGATGGTGTGACAAAGATGGTGACTACAGATGATGTGGAGGCTTACCTGACGGCTTTTGAAAGGGTAGCTGAAAGAGAAATAATGGCCTGCCTGGGAGTAACGACAGCAGTGAGGGCCCAGCAATTTCACTCCTGGACTTATAATCAAGACAAAGCCGTGCGGTCACAGATGTTTGACCTGATACATCTTGCCAGATGTAAGGACTCTTTGTTACACTTGTAATAGTAGTAGTTCCAACTGCTTTATTCTTGGCTTTGCAGCCCAACGACATTTGACACAAAATGAATTAGGCTAGTTAAATAAGTTGGGTTTTTTTAGCTTAAAGGGACAGTCTAGTATAAATTAAACTTTCATTATTCAGATAGGACTTTTAATTTTAATCAACTTTCCAATATACTTTTATCATCAAATTTGCTTTTTTCTCTTGGTATTCTTAGTTTAAACTAAACATAGGTAGGCTCATATGCTAATTTCTAAGCCTTTGAGGGCTGCCTCTTATCACATGCTTTTTAAATCTCTTTTTAACACAAAGAGACAGAAAGTACACGTGGGCCATATAGATAATGCTGTGTTCAGGCACAACACACTGCTAAATGCAAGTTAATAGATAATAAACAGTCACAGTCATGTGATCAGGAGGCTGGAAGAAGGTTCCTAGATTCAAGGTAATCACAGAGGTAAAAAGTATATTAATATATCTGTGCTGGTGATGCAAAACTGGGGAATGGGTAATAAAGGGATTATCTATCTTTTAAACAATAACAATTCTATGGTAGACTGTCCCTTTTAGCTGTAATATGATTAGTGTGTTCACTTTCAAAGATTATTTGCAGTAGGTTTTGTGACAAGGTGGTAGCCCAGTATGCGATAAGGGGAACCTCCTTGTTTTATTCTAGCCCCACCGGTAACCACAGAGATATGGAGAAACTCTGTAGCAGGAATGGGGGGCAAGCGGGTCTTACCTGCAGTCCTAGGTAGTAACGAATTGCCCAGAGATGGTGAGTAGGGAACCGATCCTGCAGGTTATTAGAGGTAGCCCTAGAGACCCATAGTGCCTTGCAGCTGTGAAAGGGAGAGGTGCTGTGGCAGTGTCTGATGACATCACAAGTTCTCTGTGCGCGTGACAGAATCTCTGGATGTCACAGAGAAGGCAGACACACGAAGATAGTGTCCCAAGACCGGTAAGTGGTTTCAGCAGCTGGAATCAATAGAGATTTAACCCAAGCGGCCAGAGAAGAAGGGAGAGGAACTGGAATTAGCCTCCTCTATGCTTCAATATACCAGCAATGACTGGTAGGAGTTGGAGGCTTAAATAGAGGAAAGGGAAAGGCTTGTTAAAGGGCCATTGAAACCTGACACCAGGAAATGGTTACAGCCAGCGGTCAACTCAGCTAGTCACATTGTGGAACAACTCGTGATGGACTGGTTCCTGCCAGGATTGCCGGTTTCCCTACAGCGGTGGGTCAGCCAGAGTGAACCTAAAACTGCTGATGGTCTAGTTGCCCTGGTGGAATGCTATTTGGTTGCAGGAGAGTTTCTACAAATCCCTAACCAAGAATGATCTAGAACCCGGAAGATCCAGAGTCCCAGTAAATTGGGTAAGACTGTTCCGGGGAAAAGAGAGTCTCAGGAGAAGCAGATAAGTTTCTACAACCCAAGGAACTTTGCTGCAAGGGGCAAGACTTTTGTGAGGCAAGAAGAGTCCACAGTAGCCTCAAAGATGTTGTCTAATGCTAATATTAAATGTTTTCACTGTAAAGAGTATGGACATTATGCAAAGGACTGCCCTGAGAATGATTTTGCTATGGAATGGAATGTTGGCAATATAAGGGACAATTATTCATTGTACTTTTGTTCAGTATATGCAGTTACCAAAAATGATTGTCTAAATGGCCACCCTTGGTGCACTTTAAGGGTGGAAGGAAATTAAATTAAAGGTTTGCTGGATTCTGGTAGCATTGTTACGCTAATAGACAAGGGTCTGTTGAGAAATACCCCGATGGAAACCCTAGTTGTAGGTAACACTGAACATGATAATACATGTCAATCTAATATATCTGAACCTGATGTAGAAATAACTGACTTAGAGGATAGCCCAAGTAACTTTAGGGCTGCACAATGGGAGGATCCAACTTTAGCTGTGTCTAGAAACCATATCTCCATAAGAAATGGCACCCCTGTTAATCCTGATAAAGCCCTCACCTATCCATACTTTGAAGTGGAAAATGATTTATTTAGTTGAAAAAAAAGGAGTCTGTCAAACAGCTATTAGTACCCCAGGCATATCGACACATTGTATTAGACCTGGCACATAGCCACATACTTGAGGGACACCTGGGGATAGAAAAAACAAGAGAGAGAATTCATAGGAGGTTTTATTGGCCAGGTGTAATGGCATCTATCACAAATTATTTTTCTTCTTGTACTGAATGCAAATTAACTGCCCCTCTAACAGCATACCGTAGCCCCTTGATGCCCTTACTCATAATTGAGATCCCATTTGAATGCATTGGTATAGATTTTCTGGTTCCTCTTGTAAAGTCTGCAAGGGGACACCAGTACATATTGGTAGTAGTAGATTATGCTACCCGCTACTCTGAGGCAATACCCATCAGTACTACTTCAGCAAAAGCGATTGCTAAGACGTTAATGTTAATGTTCTGCCGGGTTGGGATTCCCAAAGAAATATTAACAGACCAAAGCACTTTAATTATGTTGAGAATTACATAGTAGTTGTGTAATCTCCTTCATATAAAGCATCTGAAAACATCAGTATATCACCCACAAACTGATGGTCTGGTAGAACGATTTAATAAAATACTAAAGTCTATGCTCAAAAAAGTAATTGATAACGATGGGAAAAACTGGGATTTCCTTTTGCCTTACTTAATGTTTGCTATCAGAGAGGTCCCTTAAGCTTCTACTGGGTTTTCCCCTTTGTACTCTTATATGGAAGACACCCCAGAGGGTTGTTAGACATAGCTAAGGAGACTTGGGAACAGGAGTTAACCCCTCACAGAAGTGTGATGGAACATATAACTCAGATGCAGGAATGGATTACAGCCATTATGCCCATAGTTAGAGAACACATGAAAAATGCCCAACAGCACCAGCAGAACAGCTATAACAGAAATGTCAGAGTTTGTGTGTTTAACCCAGGAGATAGAGTGTTAGTCCTGGTTCCTATCATAGAGAACAAATGTTTGGCAACATGGCATGGACCATATGAAGTAATTGACAGAGTGGGGGAAGTAAATTACAAAGTAAGACAGCCTGGGAGGCAAAAGGAGGTACAGATTTACCATATGAATTTACTTACGTTGTGGAAAGAAAGAGAAACAGCAGACTTCCCTACAATGGAGAAGATTGAACCCATAGTTAATATCTCAGAAACCCTGACTATCCACCAGAAGATGGAGGTAAAAGACTGCATCAGATTAAATAAAGATGTTTTCTCCACAGTCCCAGGGAGAACTACAATAATAAAGCATGACATCATCACTGAACCGGGAAAAATTATAAAGCTAAAGCCATATATAGAATACCTGAAGCCCGGAGGGAAGCAATCAAATCAGAAGTAAAGAAAATGCTGGACCTTGAGGTAATCAAAGAATCCCAAAGTGACTGGAGTAGTCCAATCATGCTTGTACCAAAGCCTTGTGGCATAATAAGGTTTTGCAATGATTACCGGAAGCTGAATGCAATATCCAAGTTTGATGCATACCTAACCACATTGGATTTGAACAAGGGTTATTGTCAAGTGCCGCTTACAGGCCGGGCAAAGGAAAAGACTGCCTTCTCTACTGCAGATAGGCTCTTCCAATACTA
This sequence comes from Bombina bombina, assembly GCF_027579735.1. Taxonomy (NCBI): domain Eukaryota; kingdom Metazoa; phylum Chordata; class Amphibia; order Anura; family Bombinatoridae; genus Bombina; species Bombina bombina. The sequence continues at coordinate 322,928,403 of NC_069499.1, read as the reverse complement.
TGTGTTACCTTTTGGCCTACATGATTCTCCAGCAACATTTCAAAGAATGATGGACCGGATCTTAAGGCCACATGCTCATTATGCCACAGCTTACTTAGATGACATGATCATACATAGCGAAGATTGGGAGTCTCACTTGTCAAAAGTGCAAGCTGTCCTTAATTCCAAAAGAAATGCCGGTCTGACAGCAAACCCTAGTAAATGTACAATTGGCTCAGAGGAGGCCAAGTATCTTGGCTATTCCATTGGAAGATGAATAGGGAAGCCACAACTTGCTAAAGTTGAAGTAATAAGGAAATGGCCACGACTTATCACAAAGAAACAGGTCAGAAAATTTCTTGGGCTTGTTGGCTACTACAGAAGGTTTATCTCCAACTTTGCTACTATAGCAGGTCCTTTAACTGACCTCACTAAAGCAAAAGCTCCAGTAATAGTGAAAGGGTTTACTTAAGCTAATCAAGCATTTCAAAATCTCAAGGAAGCCATCTGTAGACAGCCGGTGTTAGTCACCTCTGATTTTTCAAAGGAGTTTGTTTTACCTCAGATGCCTCTGATGTAAGGCTTGGAGCAGTGCTTTCCCAGGAAAGTCAAAGTGAAGAGCACCCAATACCTCAACAGGAGACTTCAACCTAGAGAAAAGAACTATTCAATAGTTGAAAAAGAGTGTCTAGCAATTAAATGAGGTGTTGAAACTCTCAAATATTATTTGTTGGGCAGAAAATTTAGGCTAGTTACTGATCATGCACCTCAAATGGATGAGTCAAAATAAGGACAATAATAGTAGAGTTACATGCTGGGTCCTTAGTTTGCAACCCTATCACTTCTCAGTAGAACACAAGGCAGGATGTAAACAGGGAAATGCTGATGGCCATTCAAATATGCATATGCTTTTGGCCATGGTCACTCACCCCACTAGGTCTAAGCTGGGGGGGAGGATGTGTGACAGAACCCAAGGCATAGCATTGGAAGGTGTCTGTATTCCCTCAAAAGTGCTGCAGTGCAGGGTATGGTCTGACATCCCAGGGAGAATTGTTGTGTTTGTTTACCACATGAAGAAAATATGTGATTTATTTCTGGGTCCCTGTGGTGGAGCATTTGGAGAGTAGGGTGGCCAGTGCTCCACCCCGCAGTTTGCAGGCAGCACATCATGTGAGAAAGTGCAGTCCGGAAATTTGGTCTCACCCAGCTAGCTACTTACCTGCATGTGGTAATTGACAGCAGGTGCTAATAAAAATCCCCAGTCAGGGATTCAGAGTCAGAACGTCAGCAGTAAGGGATACTGAAACACTCTCCTGAGAGACTGAGAGGGATTATCTCATAAGGAAAAACAAAGTTTGAAAGATCTGTGCATTTTTCTTTTGTGAAAAGCCAACTTAGTGCAGTCAGTTGTACTTGTTAGTAAGTGCTCAGTGGAGCAAGCCCCTTTTGTTTTCTTTATGTTTATTTTCCCTTTTTTTGCCAGACCTGTTAATAAACAGACTTTATTTTATAAAGCTACAACTTTGTGTGGTGTTTCCAGCTTTGAAGACTATGTGATTGCAAGATCCCAGGTCAGGTCACAACACACACACACACAAATATATATATATATATATATATATATATATATATATATATATATATATATATATATATATATATCCTCCACGTGTATCTGCACTTACAATATCAATGTGTCTTCAACCAGGGTGCAAAGTCAAAATATCAATACAAGTTCAAAGCAGGGACTGCACTCACTGGATTTAGATAATAAAGTCTTATTTATTCTGTGGTAATGTTTCAGGGTTCACACACCCCTTCCTCAGACCAGACAGTGAAAAAGTGATATCAGTGCAACTTAAATATGCTAAGTCCCACCCCTAATTAATTCAGAAATTACACCAAAACTGTGTCACCATGACAACAGTTGCCTGATTACAAGTGTACACAAAATAATGATGAATGTATTCCTAAATATATATATATAAATATATATATATATATATATATATATATATATATATATATATATATATATATATATATATATATATATATATATATATATATATATATATATATATATATATATATACATACATCTATATTACATTCAACATATCATTATCAGCAATTGTCATCACCAAATGTCACATATGATTACCATTGTGTATCAATATATATCAGTGTTTAAACAAAGCAGGTTGTATTCCCCAGTGGGTTTAACAATCTCAGACATTTAATAATGTTTAGCAAGGTCTAAACTGAAAAAAACGACCAGTATCATAGACAGAATAGTTAAAATGCACATTTTAGGTAAAAACCGTTTCTGCACAATCATATTGAACTTATTCACCTTTATCCAAGAATATTGATACAAGACTACTATTACTTAGGCATCTAACGCTTACCCATACAGATTACCAATGTGGCGGTTTTTATGTTAGTCCGTGGATAAAGCGTCAGTAATTATAGCTAGGCAACATATCACTTCAGTACTGAGATTCAATGTCAGACCTGTAAGCCTGTTACGTTGTGTGCTTGAGTTGCATAGCAGTGTAGCGTGTGTGCTGTTTTGGCCCGCACCCTCTCAGTGTAGTACACATGGCTAATTAGCATATTTATGATGTGTGAGTCAAAGGCTGGTATCGTTCTTTGTATAAATCGATAGAGAAGCCAGCTTATATTTATATATATATATGCACAGTCACAACCTGCATATGTGAGAGATCGAAGAGAGGGTCTACATAATATAACTTGAAGCTAGTTTCTTAGCTGTTGATCCCAAGTATAGAGCACTATATATGTCATATAGCTAGGATGTGTAACTCCCACTTGGATATGTGCCAAACTGTTAATGCCATGATAGTACCCGCAGTCCTGCATGTCTAGATTGACTGACTTGTCCGTATATAGAAATCTGTAAAATTGAGTGTAATAGCTGAAAGGGCTTAAAATGACAGTGGAAGGATTACAATTGTGTATGAGTATAACCTATATGTTTGTAATCCCACCATAGGTACATATAAATACATACATAAGATATATTAATTACATTCTGTCCTAGATTGCATCAGTGTGCCAGAACCTCTACTGAGGGTTATTTCAGACCTCATATAGTATAATCCTCGGTCAGATCATTAACAAATGGCAATCAGATATGTGTGATTCACAGATATTCGTATATTCCTTATAGTAGCAAGATTAAATATACAGATTTTTCAAGTACTTATTGTAGTTAAAGAGATCTGTGGTATATAGTTAAGTTTTTACAGATCCATGAGTTAGGTACTTTGGGTATTTGGTAGATACCTTGTGTCAGGTCCCATTGAGACCGAAAAACTGACCTCATTTATACAATCATTGATCAAGTATTTAAAGGGACAGTTTACTCAAAAATGTTCTCCCATTTAATTTGTTCCCAATGATCCACTTTACCTGCTGGAATGTATTAAATATTTACAAGTATTTCCATTACCCTTATATTGGCATTTTAATTAGTTTATTTAGCCTGTTGTTTCCCCACCCATCCTGAAAGTTTTTGGCCTCAAGGCCAAGCTGTGTTATCACAGCCAGTAGAAGAAATTACACTCCCATTAGGTTATAGAAGAGATAAGGTCATACCATGTTAATTTTCCGTTGTTCTCTCCAAGTATTGATGATTGGTTTATTGACAGATACAAAATTAAGAAGCATGTACAGTATATTTGCACAATGTGACAAAGTAATGAGATCTGATTATACCTACAATCTCAACCCATTTTATTAGGTTTTGGCATCAAAACACAAAATCAGCTAATTCATATACACACACAAGCCTTAAAAAAGCAAATCTCATACATTTTATACTCTACAGCTGGTAAAAAAAGTAATTGGAAACACATTAAGGGAAAAATAATTTTATAGTATACTATCACTTTAAAGGGATAGTAAACCCCCAAATTTTATTTTATGATTCAGAGAGAACATACAGTTTTAAACAACTTTCAAATTTAATTCTATTATCAAATTTTCTTCATTTTCTTGTCATCCATTGCTGAAGGGACAACATTGCACTACTGACAGGAAGCTGAAAATATCTATTTAGCCAATCACAAGAGACAAATGTGTGCAGGCACCAATTAGAAGCAGCTCCCATTAGTGTATGATATGTGCATTTTGTAACAAGGGATACTAAGAGAATGAAACATATTTGAAAATAGAAGTGAATTTAAAATAAATTTAAAAATGACATGCTCTATCTGAATCTTGCAAGTTTAATTTTGACTTTCCTATCCCTTTAACAAGTGGGAATCAAGCTAGAAAACTTAGTCCAAGGTCAGGTCTTATCCAATGCATATCTATAGCAATATTGCTGGTTTATTTTTGTTTATTGTAAATCCCTCACCCCTTAGTAAGCCACCTCAGTCTTAGGATATATAAGCTGTCCACATCTATGCTATCCATCGTCAACCCATAATGATGTCTATTTCCATTCCAAGGCAAGCCCCATTATAGCATGGAGCGAGCAGTGGTATGTTACCCCAGTAAAAGGTTTTGTAGTATCAAGATTATTTGGTGGTACTCACCTAAAGGTGTGGGGTTACATCGGGTGTCAGAGGAATCAATGCCAGTCATTGGACATATTCAGGCCATGAGGGTGGAGGGTGCCAAGTTTGTAAATCCAGAGAGATTCAAGTTGCAAAAGGGCCTTGTCTCTATCGCCACCTCGTTTCAGAGGAGGGATATGGTCGATGAGGATAAACCTTAGATCAGTTACCATATGTTTTGCTGTTGAGAAATGTCTGGCCACTGGTTGGTCTGAGGTGCCCTTATCCAACGCTGTCCGAAATGCAGATCTATGATTGGCCATCCATAGGTGGGCATTATCTGTTGTTTTGCCAACATAGAATCAGCCACAGCAGCAACTAAGGAGATATATTACATGGCTGGTTGTGCATGTAATATAATGTTTGATGGTGTATTTCTGGGTGATATGCGGATGTCTGAAGACTTTACAGGGGATCATTCCAATGCAGAGTTCATCCAGTGCATATGAAGCAACCTGTTTTTGTTGATTTCAGCCATTGTTTCTTTTGGTAGCAGTGACTGGGGTCTGTGAGCATCAGCAGATCCCTTATGTTTCTGCCACGTCTGTAGCCCATAAAAAGTTTATCCATATGTCTGAAGGGTAGTGAGGTGTCTTTTTCCAGAATCTCCCATCTTTCACGTATGGTGTTAGCTAGTTCTCTTTTCTCATGATTGAACGTGGTGGTAAATATCATCCTGTCTTTGGTCTTATCATTCTTGGCCATCAGTTTCTTATCCTCATTGTTTGTAGTTATTTCCTGTATCACCTCTTCAATTAGGTTTTCATTATAGCCCTGTTCAAGGAACTTATTGGCAATCATCCATAGTTGTTTGCGACCTCAGTGTTATTCCTCATTACCCATACCATTTGTGATTTAATGATAGCTTTGCGGGTATGTGGTGGGTGATTACTTGTAGCGTCGAGTAAGAAATTTCTGTTGGTAGGTTTTGTGTATAAAGTTGTATATAATCTCCCATCTTTCTTATAGATTCTTAGGTCCAAGAAGTCTATGTGTTCACAATCTTGTTCAAATTTAATAGGGGACTCTAGGTTGTTAAGGTGTTCTACCTATACTGATAATGTTTCTGAACCACCTCGCCAAATATTGAACACATTGTGACATATCTTCTGTAAGTCTAGATGTTCTCATGGTTATACACTACCATTGTTTCCTTTTCATATTGCTCCATGTAGAGATTGGCAAAAGCCGGGTTGACATTTGAGCCCATGGCCATCCCCATCAATTGTTGGTAGAAATCTCTCTCGAATCTGAAGTTGTTTAACATAAGGCACATCTCCAGTAATTTTAGTAGAAAAGCGGTAGATGGTCCAACAAAGGGGTATGTGTTAATGCAGTCTTTATTGCTTCTAGTCCATCAGCACGTGGAATAGATGTAAATAAGCTTCTCACATCCATAGTGACCAAAATGTCATCCTCATCCACATCATTTATTGAGTTTAATATATTAATCAGATCACCAGAGTCCCTGAGGTAAGAGTCCATCCATCTTAGCAGTGGTTGTAGTTGTAAATCAATGTAATGTGCCAAGGGTTGTAGTAGAGAGCCTCAGGCAGTCTTTATGGATATTAGGCAATGTGTACAAGATGGGGTGTATCGGATGGTGTGTGGTTAAAAATTGATGTTCATCCTTGGCAATCCACTCATTAATCAGTGGATGAGAGCTACTGAAATCCTATTGGCTGTATAAATCAGCCAATAGGATTTCAGTAGCTCTCATCATATTTTGTGATTTGAATTTAAAAATTTAAATCAGTCAATAGGAATGCAAGGTACGCCATTTTTAAACGGGTACCTTGCATTCAACTTCAGTGTAAGGCAGTGATCACATGAAGAGGACGCTCCAAGCAGGATGTCATTGCTGGTCCTGGAGAGCTCCTCTCTGCACCGCCGGGATGAAGATAGATGACGTCCCCACAATGGATGAAGATATCGCCGCATGGAGGAAGACTTCTCACCTTCTGGATGAAGACTTCTTACCACCTGGATGGAGATGGATGCCCGGACTTCAGGAACTGTGAGTAGATATTATGAGGTTAGTTTTTTTTTTTTTTTTTTTGGTGGTGGTGTTTTGTTTTTTTAAGATTAGGGATTGGGCAGTGTAAAAGAGCTTAATGCCTTTAAAAGGGCAGTAAAAAAGCTGAACATACTCACATTTTCATATAACACACACTCTCTCATACAACACACACACACTTTCATATAACACACCCACTTCATATTAAACGCATACCATGCACGCATACCACACACACTCATACAACACACATACCGTACACACACTCATATAACATACACACCACACACACACTCATACAACACACACACACACACTCATAAAAAACACAACACAAACTCTCATACACAACACATGCACAGCACACACACAATCTCATACAATACACCACACACACTCCTACAACACACACACAAGTCGCAACCCAGTACACATGGTGTTGTGGCCCAGTAATGGGTCCCGACCCGTGGTTTGAAGAAACCTGATCTATATGGTACACATTAACTAGCTTTTGTCTTGCGGTGACAAAACTTATAAAATGCTATTAATTTTAGTTCTTATAAATTATATTAATATAACAATGTTGATTGTGCAAAGCTGGGGAATGGGTAGTAAAGGCGCTATCTATCTATTTACACAATAAAACATTTGATGTAGACTGTCCCTTTAAACTTTACATTGTATTCAGACAGATATCTCAATGTAAACAACACATTTTGCAGCTATACTGCTTTGGGATCTAATCCCTATATTTTGGATAAGCTTTGCAATGTACAGCATTGTGTGTACAATAACACAGGCTTCCATGATTCTATTGTGCACAGAGCATTATGAAAATGTATACAGTTCTCATTGCCATTTTTTTCTTTCGGTAGTGGAATCAGATTAGATGTTTCCATAGTATTAATATAAAACAAATTGCCTGCTTAAAAAAAGACAGAAGAATGTGACAATATTTTATAAAGAAATGACATAAAAATATGTATTTGAAATTGTACAATTCATACTTTTTTTGAAGGGTGCACAATTTTGTTTTGAGAAACTAGCTTTTAACCTGAATAATTAACTAATGTCTGTTCAATATATACTTTAAATATAATATAATTTATGTACACCTATTTCACCTCCAATTATTTGAATATAATTGCATGGTATTGTGAAAGGATAAACATACTGTTTGTCACATAACATAATACTAACATTGGGCTTTTAGAAGTCCATGTGACTGAAGCTGAGGTCCACACTTACCAGTCTGTCTGTATTGATCCTAACACTTACTGAAGTTGAACTGAAACTGAAAGTAATATTAGCTGGTGAGCTTGATCTGTAAGTGGGAGGATTCATGCTTAAAGTGGAATAGCATGTTTATATAGCTTAATCATGCGCACAATATAGCTAAATCGTGCTCACAATTTAGCTAAATTGTGAGCAGGATTTAGCAAAATGTGATCACGATTTAGCAAAATGTGATCACGATTTATAAAAAAAATCTTGTGCGACACCTCTGGGGTTCCATAATTTATAGTTTAATGTTAGTTTTTTTTTATTTCACAGGTAAGTTTTTATTTATTTAACCCCTTAAGGACCAGCGACGTACCCTGTATGTCGCTGGCCTTTTTTTGGGACTTGATTGTTTTATAGCACGGTCTTGCCACCAGCATTGAGACTGCTCTATTCCACAAAGCCTGCTGGAGGGAGCGCATTAATAGCGTGTTCTTGCTAGACTTGTGCTATTATGTCCTGAAAGACCCCTTAACAACCAGTGACATACAGGGTACATTGTGGTCATTAAGGGGTTAAAGATAGTTATTTTGTAAATTTTAGTTTAAAGTTAGGGGATGCTAGGTTTATGGGTTAATAGTTTAATTTAGTGTTTTGCGATGTGGGGGTCCTGAAATTTAGGGTTTAATAGGTTTAGTTTATTAGTTGTGATGTGGGATGCCGGCGGTTTAGGGGAAAATAGATTTATATAGTGTCTGCGATGTTGGTGGGCGGCAGATTAGGGGTTAATAGGTTTAATATAGTGTTTGCGATGCGGGAGGGTGGCGGTTTGGAGGTTAATAGGTAGTTTTTGGGTGTTAGTGTACTTTGTAACATTTTAGCTATGAGTTTTGTGAAACATTTGTGTTTCGCAAAATCCATAACTACTGGTCTCAGATGGCGGAATGGATCGTGTCGGTATAAGCTGTAACGCAAGAGCGCACAACCTGTAATACGGAGCTCTGGAAAATCCCGCACTCAAACGTAATTTTTTTGAGTGCAGAATGGACGTTGCGTTACAGGCTAAAATGCTTGCGGCAACGCAACTTTTCAGCGGTAACAGCCGTGCCACACCATAACGCAAAACTCGTAATCAAGGCCAATGTTTGATGTATTTTGCAGCCCACTCTTGTGAAAACTACAGTATTTACATGATGATTATAAATATTACCTGTTATGATATATATAAAAACATATATATATATATTTATACATACATATATAGACATATATGTATTTATACATATGTGTATACAGTACACATTTATATATATATATATATATATATATATATATATATATATATATATACAGTATATATATATGTATATATATATATATATATATATATATATATATATATATATATATATATATATATATACATATACACACAAACATATATATATATGGATCCAAAAGAAAAATCAAACAGTAGATTATAGCCAGCACAAACTTGTTTCCAGCTAGTTACTCCACATACTGTGTCACAATGAAAGAAACATACCCAAATTGCGATCAAAGAAAAATATTTTTATAGAGCATAAAACAGATGCACTTTGCAACAAAGCGTAAACGTAACAGCTACACCCACTGGAGGTCTGATGTGGGGAGTAGCACCTTGACGCTGGAACTTTGCAACAAAGTTGCAAAGTGCATGGAGTGCAATAACCATTTAAAAGAGTCCGACCCGGTCACACAAGTCTGAACCGCCAGCAGTATCCAACGAATTTGGTTGACGGCGTGGAGAGCCGACTGCATTATAGCGGATGGATCAGTGTGCAGTGCCCAACTAACAAGGTTGACAGCATTTACAGCTGACTGCAACATAAGGATCCGGAGGCGTGAAAAACAAAGTCTGGTAAATTTACCATAGGAAAGAACCTAAGGAGGACTTTCGGAATTTGGTGAGACAATTTGGTACACTTATGACTCCCTATTTGGTTATCTTTCCTTTCTCGGATATGGATCTCTTTAAATGAGTCTGTCATGGTTAAATTTGACACAACAATGACTGTATGATGAATGGTCGAATTACTACAATTTAAATTGGGACATATACAGTATATATATCTTTACAGTCCGCTCATGAGTTATAATTTAGGTTATTGCTTTACCCTTTATAAGCCTTATATGTTTCTGCATTCTAATTTGTAGTCAATGTATGATTAATATATAATACGAAGGCTCTGGGGTACCCCATCTTTTGCACTTAGCTCTTGCTCCTGCTTTTATACAATAAGCCGACTGTCAAGTGTATCTGTTTTATGCTCTATAAAAGTATTTTTCTTTGATCGCAATTTGGGTATGTCTCTTTCATTGTGACACAGTATGTGGAGTAACTAGCTGGAAAAAAGTTTGTGCTGGCTATAATCTACTGTTTGATTTTTCTTTTTATCCATTTAATATTCTAGATTACCGTGCACTAATTGGGCCACCACAAGATTTATAAAGGGACCTAATTATTACTTAGGAGCAAATTACACGATAACCTTAAGCTGGTAAATATATATATATATATATATATATATATATATATATATATATATATATATATATACAATCGTATACAAATGTTTATATAAATATTTGGGTGTTTGGATCAGCAATTTCATTTTGATCTATCAAATAACTGAAGCACACAGTAAAATTTCAGTAGTGAAATGAGGTTTATTGGATTAACAGAAAATGCACCTGTCTAATTTCGTTTTGATGCATATTGCACATTTTCTGTTAATCCAATAAACCTCATTTCACTACTGAAATATTACTGTGTCCTTTAGTTATTTGATAGATCAAAATGAAATTGCTGATCCAAACACTCAATTATTTATAAATGAAAATCATGGAAATTGTCAGGGGTTCCTACCCCCCTTATAATAGGGGATCCCACTGGCTGTGGCTCTGGAGCATCCACTCCCAAACTCTCAGGTACTGGCTGAAGATGTCTTCTATTTCGGCTTGTGACAGTCCCTCCCTCAGTAAGAACTACATATGACCTTAGTTCTGGGGAGCGTCATATTACAGTGGCTGGTGTCTTCCATTTCTTTTCATCAACCAGTTTAACTCTGGCCCATGTTAGGCTCCTGCAAAGGCCTCACACAGTGTTTTCTATTGTAAAATAATTTGTAGCCCCATTTCCCCTCTTCATCCCTTCCCTCCAAAGGACCTCCTCCCACGGAACAGGGGGGACTGACTTGAACACACCCACAGAAGGTAGTGTGGTGTGCATCAACTGTGCCTTACTATAACCCATGGCTTGGAGAAGAGTTGCCTTATAGGCTAGGAGAGCTAGGTAGGGTTCAGATTGCTTTAAAATTAACTTGGTGGTTTGAACCGCCCTTTTGGTTATTCCATTTGCCTGTGGGTAATGCGGACTTGACGTAGAATGAATGAAGTCGTATTCACTGCTGAATGAACTGAACTTCATGGAAGCAAACTGCATCCTGTTATCACTCACTAGCTCCATTGGTATGCCCCATTGGGTGAACAAACCTTTAAGGCGAGTGATGACAGCCAGACTAGTAGTCTCACTAAGGGGTGCGATCTCCAAATACCTGGAATAACAGTTGATCACAACCAAGTATTTCTTCCCATAGAGTTCACACAAATCTGTGGCAATCTTCTGCTATGGGCCTGCAGGCAGTGGGATGGAAATTAAGGGCTCTCTTCTCTGAATGGGCCGGCGTTCCCGGTATAAGGCATATTTTGAAACATATCCTGCAATGTCAGAACTGATCCTAGGCCACCACACCACTTTTGCTGCCCTTTCCCTGCACTTTGTAATGCCCAAGTGGCCATCGTAAATTCTACTTAGGATTTCCTGCCACGTGCTGACAGGTATAACAATGCGGTTAGGAACAGAACCAAACCGTCCAGCTCTGTGAGCTGTGCCCCCTCTGACTGGTAAGAGTTCAACAAAATCCAGGCTGCCCAGCTCTCGGGCCAACCTCCATTTATATACAGGGAGTGCAGAATTATTAGGCAAATGAGTATTTTGACCACATCATCCTCTTTATGCATGTTGTCTTACTCCAAGCTGTATAGGCTCGAAAGCCTACTACCAATTAAGCATATTAGGTGATGTGCATCTCTGTAATGAGAAGGGGTGTGGTCTAATGACATCAACACCCTATATCAGGTGTGCATAATTATTAGGCAACTTCCTTTCCTTTGGCAAAATGGGTCAAAAGAAGGACTTGACAGGCTCAGAAAAGTCAAAAATAGTGAGATATCTTGCAGAGGGATGCAGCACTCTTAAAATTGCAAAGCTTCTGAAGCGTGATCATCGAACAATCAAGCATTTCATTCAAAATAGTCAACAGGGTCGCAAGAAGCGTGTGGAAAAACCAAGGCACAAAATAACTGCCCATGAACTAAGAAAAGTCAATCGTGCAGCTGCCAAGATGCCACTTGCCACCAGTTTGGCCATATTTCAGAGCTGCAACATCACTGGAGTGCCCAAAAGCACAAGGTGTGCAATACTCAGAGACATGGCCAAGGTAAGAAAGGCTGAAAGACGAACACCACTGAACAAGACACACAAGCTGAAACGTCAAGACTGGGCCAAGAAATATCTCAAGACTGATTTTTCTAAGGTTTTATGGACTGATGAAATGAGAGTGAGTCTTGATGGGCCAGATGGATGGGCCCGTGGCTGGATTGGTAAAGGGCAGAGAGCTCCAGTCCGACTCAGACGCCAGCAAGGTGGAGGTGGAGTACTGGTTTGGGCTGGTATCATCAAAGATGAGCTTGTGGGGCCTTTTCGGGTTGAGGATGGAGTCAAGCTCAACTCACAGTCCTACTGCCAGTTTCTGGAAGACACCTTCTTCAAGCAGTGGTACAGGAAGAAGTCTGCATCCTTCAAGAAAAGCATGATTTTCATGCAGGACAATGCTCCATCACACGCGTCCAAGTACTCCACAGCGTGGCTGGCAAGAAAGGGTATAAAAGAAGAAAATCTAATGACATGGCCTCCTTGTTCACCTGATCTGAACCCCATTGAGAACCTGTGGTCCATCATCAAATGTGAGATTTACAAGGAGGGAAAACAGTACACCTCTCTGAACAGTGTCTGGGAGGCTGTGGTTGCTGCTGCACGCAATGTTGATGGTGAACAGATCAAAACACTGACAGAATCCATGGATGGCAGGCTTTTGAGTGTCCTTGCAAAGAAAGGTGGCTATATTGGTCACTGATTTGTTTTTGTTTTGTTTTTGAATGTCAGAAATGTATATTTGTGAATGTTGAGATGTTATATTGGTTTCACTGGTAAAAAAAAAAAAAATTGAAATGGGTATATATTTGTTTTTTGTTAAGTTGCCTAATAATTATGCACAGTAATAGTCACCTGCACACACAGATATCCCCCTAAAATAGCTATAACTAAAAACAAACTAAAAACTACTTCCAAAACTATTCAGCTTTGATATTAATGAGTTTTTTGGGTTCATTGAGAATATGGTTGTTGTTCAATAATAAAATTAATCCTCAAAAATACAACTTGCCTAATAATTCTGCACTCCTTGTACTTGTTAACTTCCTGAAGATCTGTGTCAAGGCATGTCTCCCTTCTTATCTGCTCGAACTTCCTTGAAGAGATGAATTTAGATGCCAGAACTGAATCCAAGTACACTTTTACATCTGACTCAGTCGAAGACCCTTCAGCAGCAGACAGCGGGAGCCTGGAAAGTGTATCTGCCACTACCAGTTGTTTTCCAGGCACATGCACTGCCTGAACATTGAACCTGAGCAGCCTTATCAGATGTCTCTGACATCTTAGCGGTGTCTTTTCAATATCATAGAAATTAATTAGAGGAACTAATAGTTTATTTTTTACTAATCCATACCAACCAAGCAGGATTTATACCAAACCGAGAAGCAAGAAACAATACCATAAAGATAATTAATCTCTTGGATTATGCCACCCAAGAAAAAATTCAAACTATATTTTTATCAATTGATGCAGAAAAAGCCTTCGATAGGCTCAGTTGGGGTTTCTTAAAGGCAGTACTGTACAAATTTGGGCTAGGAGCAGCCCTAATATTATTATTATTATTATTATTATTAATAACAGGTATTTGTAGAGTGCCAACATATTCCGCAGTGCTATAAACAAAGTTGGTATACAGGATAACATTTATAGGGATCAAATGGGTAGAGGGCCCTGCCGAAAGTTGCACTTTTGTAGTCGGCTCTTATAAAGGCGATCTACAAACAGCTTGGCTCATAGGCTTACATTCTAAGGGGTTCAAGCGGAAAGCGATGGAGTTAGGAAAGGTTAGTGTTGGTTGTATGCATCCCTGAATAGTAGAGTCTTTAGAGAGTAATTAAAGCTGTTAAAACTAGGGGAGAGTCTTGTGGAGCAAGGCAGGGAGTTCCACATGATGGGGGCCAGTCTGGAGAAGTCCTGTAAATGGGAATGTGAGGAAGTAAAAAGAGAGGAAGAGAGTAGGAGATTGTGAGCAGAGTGAAGGAATGTGAAGGAATTGCATTATATGCCAACGACAACATGCTCACCCTTACACAACCAACTACCTTACTCCAGGCTCTCTCAGCAGAATTCTCAAAATACAGTAAACTTTCCTTTTTTAAAGTCAACAAATCCAAATCAGAGTTTATTGGTTTACATACCCTGCAGTCCCTCAAACAACACATACAACAAACATACAAATATCAATTCAAACCCTCATCAATAATATACCTAGGGAACCAAATCACAGAAGACAAAGACAGACTATTTAGACTAAAGTATATGCCGCTACTGCAAACTGTCAAACAGGAACTCTAAAAATGGGAACATAAATACATATCGTGGATAGGCCGTATCAATGCAATCAAGATGATAATATTACCTGAAAATATATATATATAATATATATACTGCAAGCCTTACCTATACAAATACCCGATCATTACATACGCACTCTTCAAAAATCCATAAACACATACATCTGGTCTAAACATATGTGTAGGGTTTTGATGAAAACCATGTACATGCCTAAAGACAGAGGAGGGTTGGGGATTCCAAATCTGACATATTACAAACTGGCCGCCCACTTAGTATGCATCATGAACTGGACCAAAAATGAAAAAGACAATAAATGGATAACACTAGAGCTTCTATTAGCCAATTCCATTAACCTAGGCAGTATTTGTTGGTCTCCACCCCTATATCAAAAAGCTATTGACATCACATCCACTCTCACTATTGAAATATTTAGAGTATGGAAACACTTAATCAAGAGAGAATCGAATATCTCTTTGAACACTTCCCAACTAACTCCTATTACCATAAATTCAATTTTCAATAGTGGATGCAACATTACCCCAAGCCCATTAAGCTCAATACATACCCTATTCGCCTACTATCCTGTTGTAGACAACGGCAGATTGCGCCCAAGGGCAGACCTACTAAACCTTAACATACAACAATTTGAACATTGGTATAAATACCACTAACTAAGCCACCTAATCTCCTCCCACCCAGAAAAAAAAACTAAAATTAATAGAAATCTAACACCATTTGAGAATTTATGTTTTAGACCCGATATCAATAGAGGATTTTTATCCATATCTTATAAACTTATACTACAAGAACACTCCCGTATCCTCCCTACTTATACACAGAAATGGGAGGAGGAAATGAGCACTAAACTTACTGAAAAAGAATGGCTCACCATCATATCACAAATGAACTCATCATCCTCCTCCGTGAGATTCTGTTAAACCAATATGAAACTTCTCAGTTGATGGTACTATACACCTCAGAAATTAGCTCAGATTTATCCAAAAACTATGGACACCTGTTGGAGGGGTAGTGGTCAAATAGGTAAACCACTGCATATATGGTGGACATGCCAAAAAATTAATAAATACTGGTTCCTTATATGTAGTGAAATGATTAAAGTACTTCAAATAGATATCCCCCTTGACCCTTTGGTCTGCCTTTTCCACAAACCTATCAAACTGAAATGCAAATGTAGATCTAAGCTCCTACATCTAATGTTGAATTGGGCCAAGCAAATAATTCCAAAACACTGGAAAAAAGAAACAATCCCTTTAACGGGTGAAAGGGTTACACATGTCACCCTAATGCTAGCACTTGAGAAATACCACTTCTTCCAACTGCACAAATTAGAATATTATTACTCAATAAAACTTATTTGGGAGGAATATACTTATTCTAATAACGGTTAATATTACTTTATCTGGTGTATGTAAAGCCAAAATACTTTGCAAATTTTGTATAAACAATATGTATCCATTACAATTGTATTGCATTGAAGCCATGTTATATTGTTTTGCTGAAGTTGTTTAAAAAAAATCAAATTAAAAAAAAAAAAAAAGAAATTTCAGGGGCAGAGGATATCCCAAAGGGGAGTCTGCAAAAGCAAAACTGACCTACCAGTGTAATGAAGGTAGTCAGTTTGCGGCACTTCGAGTACAGTGGTATCTGCCCAGAAGCATCAAGTGTAGAAAATAATTTTGCCCCAGACAATTTTGGAGCTATGTCTTCAAGCATCGACAGCACATATCTCTCCATTTTCACAGCCTCATTCAGCCATTTCAAATCTATGCAGATGCATACTTTCCCATTCTTTTTTGCAAATGGCACAATGGGAGCACACCAGTCAGTTGCTTTGGCCACTTCTTCATTCACAGAAGTTCCTTCTCCACTTAAAGCATAAGCGGGAATGGAATTCTATGATGAGTAGTAATACTGTATTGGACTGCATCAGCTTTAAGTGATTTTTGGACTGCCTCGCAGTTCATCAGGCCCAATTTAATAGGTTGTTAACAAACTGCCTCTCATTACTTGCACCCACATGGTGAATTTCTTCGGCTTGTACTCGCAGCTAGCGATACATTTTCCCACACAATCAATGCACCCTCCAGGACTGTGAACCTTCGTCATGACTTTCACAAGCTGAGGCTGTCGAGGCAGTTTCATGAATGCTGCAAGGGACATGACTGTAATGTCTGCTCCTGTGTCAATCTTAAAGGCAACCTTGGCTACCATCACTGTAAGGGTAACTCGCCAATCTTCATCTGAACCGGACTGTTCTTACAACAGACCGTACAAAGGACACCTCTTGAGCTTGGTCACTGTCCACCTGCATATCTTTAATAAACTCAGTTTTACACACCCATCCAGTTGCACTTCCTACATCTTTTGTCTTTAGCGGGGCATATAACATTTGCTTTATGGGTACGGTTGGACTGCGTGCAATGAGTCTGCTGCACCCACCCACTTCTGGACCTATCTGCTGCACTCGGTCTATACTCACACTATGCATGTCGCCTGCAGCACTCCTGAACTGCTGCACTTTACAGTTCTCTCAGACCTCATATCAGCACTTTGCTTCTTCACCAGTTCACTCTAGCGGGCCATCCAAATAGCCCCATCTAACGTCAGTTGCCCCATCTAACGTCAATTCAGCCTCCTACTGTTACTTCAGCATCTGCAATTCCTATAACTATTCTATCTCTGATTTGCTCTTCCTTAGCAGCTTCAAACTCACAGAATGTAGCTGATTCATACAGGCTGCGTACAAATGACTCTACGGATTCCCCCACACGCTTAGCATGTTTGTTGAAACAAGCCCTCTAGTGAATCACATTTCTTTTGGGCACAAAATGGGCACTGAGTTAATTCATAACTATTTCAAAGTCAAAGTTTTCCTCTTTTTAGAATGTAAAGACATTAAACACTGCCTCCACATCTTTCCCATAGAGTATAGAAGAGAATTAACTTGTACTTCCCCACTCTCCTTATCCAGATTGGAAGCAATTCTGACACGTTGAAACCGCTGTCGCCATGTGGGCCATGCTGCAGGCTGGGAGAAATCAAAAGGCTCAGTTGGAGGAAATTTCGACATTGTCATTAATCAAGAAAAAGAAGTGTAGGTACGTACATCTGACACCATGTCAGGAGATGCAGGACACAGTATGGAAGGTACAACTTGATTTTATTGCAGAGCATATGGGACAGAACTACTGGGGGTGCATAGGTCGCAACTGAGACCGGGCCCCCAAGGGGGGGGGCAGCTTTAGAATTTAATTATTTTTCTTCAATAAAAAACATTGACCTGCCGCTGCCTGCACTGATATCATGTGAGTGTGATGTGATGCTTCACTAGTGTCTTTGTCTCTGACTGCAGGGGTTAGTGTTTCTGTTTTACCCATTGGCCGAGTCGCGTCCTGACTGACTGCACGTGAAGTCTGCTCAATCGGCTCGTGACTGCACATGTAGTCAGTCAGTGTGAGAGATGGAGTAAGAGACGAGTGACAAGCAGAGGTTTTTTTCCCTGCAAACATTAGATTTTCATGAATGGTCCAATTTCATTCTACATTTGTGACATTGCCTGTGAGTATCAGTACTGTAAGTTTTAATTTCAAGAAAATAAAAGCAGACTTTCATTCTAGTATCCCTCCATTACAGGTGTTTTGTATTTAGTCATGTATTTATTTTGATAGCAATTCTTAGATTTTTGCACCAGGGCCCTGTGGTTTCTAGTTACGCCTCTGCAGAGCATAGAAGTAACAGACTGCACAACACATACAGCTTGATAACTGCGACACAGATTATAATGGCCACTGGCCACGCCCCCTTCCGGTGACATCACACCCTCACTCTCATCACAATTTTCTTACCATTTACATGTGTTTTACTATGCAATGTAGCAAGAGATAATTGTTTACTTCAGGTCTCAAAATGTGCTGAAATTGAAAGGTATTTTAAAGCAACACTTAATGGGACATAAAACCCAAAATGTGTATTTCACGATTCAGATAGAGAATGTAATTTGAATCAACTTTCTAATTTACTTCTTTTATCAAATTTCCTTTGTTCTCTTTGTATTTTCATTAAAAAGCAGGGACTTAAGCTCAGAAGCGTGCACGTCTGGAGCACTAAATGTTTAGTAGTTTTGCAGGAATTGTACATATACGCAAGAGCACTAGATGGCAGCAATTTCCTGTCATGTAGTGCTCCTAGATATCTTTTCAACAAAGAATACCATATGAACAAAGCAAATTTGGTAATAGAGATATATTGGAAACCTTTTAAAAATTCTGTGCTCTGGCTGAATCACAAAAGAAAATCTTGGCTTTTTATATTCCTGTTAACTCACCACTTGTAATACGAGTACAATGAGCATACCACTGTGCTAATAAGAGATTGTGCATTATTCTTTGTGAAAGACTGAGCACAAGATACTGCATCATGCGCTATTGTTTGCGATCTACTTGTAATCTAGTCCTTAAAGAGACAGTCTACTCCACAATTTTTATTGTTTAAAGATATACATAATCCCTTTATTACCCATTCCACAGTTTTGCATAACCAACATAGTTATAATAATACACTTTTACCTCTGTGATTACTTTGTATCTTAGCCTCTGCAGACAGCCCCCTTATTTCAGTTCTTTTGACAGACTTGCATTTTAACCAATCAGTGCCCTCTCATAAGTAACTCCATGGGCGTGAGCACATTGTTATCTATATGGCACTCATGACTAATGCCCTCTAGCTGTGAAAAACTGTCAATAGCATTAAGATACAAGGCGACCTTCAAGGGCTTAGAAATTAGCATATGAGCCTAACTAGGTTTAGATTTCAACTAAGAATACCAAGAGAACAAAGCAAGTTTGATGATAAAAGTAAATTGGAAAGTTGTTTTAAATTGCATGCCCTATCTAAATGATGAAAGTTTAATTTTGACTAGACTGTCCCTTTAATTTTTGATTCTTACAACTTCATCTAAATTATGGAAAGTGATAGTGTTAGCTTGTTTGTTTTTAAAATAAAATTAAACGTAGACATGCTATGAATCCTTTCTTTTCTTTCATGCAAGAAAAAACAATATAATCAAACAAAAAGCTGTGCGTGAAATTAGGAAATGTGTATAATCCCTATCAGTGGGTTTGTAAATCCTTTAGAAATCATAAACAGCAGCTTTAGAAATGGAGAAGTGAAACAAATTAGCTGTGTTAAGTATAACTCTACCAGGAGACATTGATTTGGTATAGCTTTATCTGTATATGGGTTTAAAACCACATTGAAATCACCTCCTAGGATTACCTGACTATCCAATACAAAGATATCCTTTAGAGAAGACTTTATTTAGAAAGGAAATGTGGTAATGATTGGGGATATAAAATACATGAGAGTGTATTTTTATGCAGAAGGAACATGGTATACAAGAATCATACATTGCGGATCATAAAATCAGTGTATACGTTGAAAATGTGTGTAGCTTCTAATGATAGTGTAAAAAAGCCTCTTTGCAATATATAAGCCAAAATATAAACCAATAAACAAAGGCTTAAGATTTTTTTCTCCCAATTTATTTAATACATGAGAGAAACTGCACTACTGGCCTTATAAAGACTGGTAGGCTCAAATTATCTTTTAGTAGGAGATTTAATCCATTTATATTCTATGACATTTTCACTTCTGCATTTCAATTGATGAAGGTAGCGGGTTTCACTGATATTTTGCATTTGAATAAACATAGCAGATGAAAAGATGAGGGACGAGCCACATAGCCATAATAATACACCACTGATCTAGCAAACAAACCCACTGGTAAATAAATTCAGACAAACAAATATAAACAACTGGATTGCACATATGACAACAAATGTAAGGTAAATCTTAAATTAATGAGCTTATGGTTTCATGGCAAAAAATACATAGCAACTATGTCATATGTGTTTCTGCTGTCACTGGGCTCTATGGTAACTTCCTGCTGTCGACATCTATATGTTTCTATGGATAAGACAAGGCTGTGAAAATGTCACACAGCAGAAAACCGCAGCAAGTTCAGTGGTTCCAATTTAAACCTTAGGGTTTATTTGTTGAATTCGATCAAAGCATATTATAACTCATGGAAAATGTAAACTTTGCTGGATGGCCCATTTCTAGTCTTGTACCTGAAAATACAAGAAGTGGGCAACCTAATTACTTACAATGAAAAGCTTATTGCAATATCACAGCCTGTGTCAATATTTTCACAGTAAATAGCAGAGACCAGTGAGATACATTTGCTCTCATTCCTAATTAATTCAAACCACTATAATTATATGCTAATAAATGTTTTAAAAAATAACAATTATCACACAGAAATAAACAAAATAGTAAATAGCTTATAAATAAATTACAAAAACTAGTAATAAATTAAGGTTATGTCCATGAGTATCACACACTAAAAGTGACAATGTGTCTGTGTTGTCTTGGTGCCTCAAAAGTAAGCAAATGATAGTGCAAAAGTGTAACCCCGTATAGAAAAACGAACCAAGAATATATCACAAAGTTGATACTCACGTGGAGAAGAGCTTACACCAGCTCTGTTAAATGTGCACGCCTATGTTTATACTGATAGGCAACTAGTATTCTGTAGAAAGATTAAATATTTATTAAAAGCATAAAAACATCACTGGTACAAGCCTAGATTATGAGTGTAGCGCAATATTGCGCTTACGTGAGCGCGATATTTGCACTCCACTCATTAATACCAGAGCATGTAAATGTTCACTAGAGCGTGCTACCATAGGCTTCAATGGGAGCCTCGTTCTGATGCTGATAGACATGGCAAACTACCTAGTGTAGCGAAAGGGCAATTCTCGCAGCGTTGGGCAACAATAACTAAATATATGTGTATATGAATAGATATATATAGTTATGTGTTTATATGTGTATGTATTTACATATCTATACATATATATATTTATAGTGAAAACACAGTCCCCATTTGACCTCCATGTAAAGGCACTTTCACCCCAAATCCCTTCACTTTAACCCCTTATAATAGTTTTGAGCATTTTTTTAAAAATAAATAAAGATACTTATATGTTTATGTAATGATACTCTACTGCCCTCTTTATTTTGGGGGCAATTGATCTGATCTCTGGTTAATAATTTCTAGCGCAAAGTGAAAACTGGCTATTTAATGTGTGTCTTTAAACAGGAAAATTAAGATAAGGATTATGATAGCGTTCCACTCGTAATTTGGTCCACAATGCAAGAAACAGTGGGACAGGATGCGAATATGTAACAGTTTCCAAATACTGTCCACAATAGTCCCAAAAAGTGTATGGTTGTGCATTGTATTTACACAGTCCAGCTACACTTAAAACCACTCCTATGAAGGAACAAGCGTGGTTATGCCCCTTCAACTTAGATGATACATAAAGGTGTCAGTCTCAATGTACGTTTTCCTTGAAAAAGCCATGAGCACACTGCGAAAAGTATGTCAGAACTGATGCCTTTACATGCCTTGTTCCCTCATAGGAGCGGTTGTAGCGGGACTGCATAAATACAATACACAAATGACCAACAGTACTTATATCAGGGGTACCACATATGTACTCACTATTTCCACAAATGTGTTAGTTCTCAATATATGTAATTGCCCTGAATTCTTCTATTCCCTACAATCTGGAGTTTGCAGTTGTGAGATATATTTTGGACCTGAAAAGTAACTTTAGTGAGGAAGGCCTATTTCATCAGAGTTACATAATCTATTTTATGTTCAATGGTGTTTTACATTTTCAGATGTGTGGCTCTGCAATGGGGGCAAAGTTTGTCCCCTCATGCACCATCCTATTTTTGGGTTGGTGGGAATAGGTACACATCTCTGGAGATAGTAATTCATTTATAGATCACTTTGTTTATTAAAGAGGTTTAAAGATGATCTTCTCCTTGTCTGGCAATCAGATTTTCAGACAGATACTTTGTTTTTGGATGTAAATGTTGGAATTTCAGTGCTGAGTTTCCCTTAAAAATAAAGTAAATGTAGGATGCACTATCTCTCTTACAGGTTCTTGGAAGAAGGAAGAGTAGTTTCCTTTCTATATAGGAAACCAAATACTGGTAATTTACTTTTATATAGAAGAAATTGTCATCCTAGACAGGTTTTTTAAAGGATTTGCAAAAAGTAAATGTATCAGAATCAAAAGGAACTGCAGAAGATTTTTGCAGAAAGTGAAGCTATAAAAAGAGAATAGGCAAGACTTATTTAATGTTAATTCTTGGATTAAAAACAAACCTAACTTAACTTTAGTCACTAAATTTTCGAATCAATATCAGGAGATTTATAGAATTGTTAAAGGGATAGTCTAGTCAAAATTAAACTTTCATGATTCAGATAGAGCATGCAATTGTAAACAACTTTCTAATTTACTCCCTATTATCAAATGTTCTTAATTCTCTTGGTATCTTTATTTGAAAAAGCTAAAATTTAAGCTTAGGAGCTGGCCCATTTTTGGTTCAGCACCCTGGGTAGCGCTTGCTGATTGGTGGGTAAATTTAGACACCAATCAGCAAGCGCTACCCAGGTTCTGAACCAAAAATGGGCCGGCTCCTAAGCTTACATTTTTGCTGTTTTCAAATATAGATACCAAGATAATGAAGAAAATTGATAATGGGAGTAAATTAGAAAGCTGCTTAAAGCTTTAGCTGCATGCTCTATCTGAATCAGGAAAGTTTAATTTTGACTAGACTATCCCTTTAAGAAATGTCTTCCCATACTTTACAGGGATGAGCAACTAAAAACAATTGTGAAGGTTTGTTTATTCACAAAATGTAACTATTGGGAATATGGGATCCCCTACCTTGCATAACACATGAAACCCCAATAGTCCCTGGTTAATGTTTAATGGCAAATTTAGATGTGGGGAAAAAATGTAGATCATACAATTTTGTGCATATATCTAATTCATTCAGGTCCACTGTTATGGGGAAAACTTTCAAACTAAAGGCCGATTCTACAAAGTTTGCAAGTCTATACGTGGTTTTCCACTCCAACACTCACAGGGGCAGCACTCATGGAATTCTATAAAAAATAAGGGGGCTGTCCCTGCGACTGGCGAGATGTCTCTCAATAGAAAGGATCTCTGCAATGTAAACATTCATAATGGGGGAAGAAGGTGAACCCGGCGTATGTTTAAACTTTAATATTACGTTATCTTGGTCTGCGTAGTATTTTCCTAGAAGCTCACCAACTTTTAAATTGTGAGAAAAAAATGTGAGATCTGTAGGGCGAAAATGTTTATAGAATTACGCTGCGATTTGAGAGCCAATTTCATACATGCCCATGGAATGCCTGTGTTCAACCCATTTTATAAAAAAAAAAAAAAACAATTATGCTTTGTATTTTGTACTTTTAAGTGAGAATTGCTAGATTTTCTTGCCCATGCAGTGTACTTAAATTACGATTTATGCTGTGCATATTTAATACAATTTATTCCTGTGTAATTTACATACAAATTTTTAATTTTTGATAAAATATGATTTTTGGTGACCAAATGTATTACATTTTTCAATGCAGTTTAACAATACAAATTTTCTCTGCATATTTTAGTGTGAATGGTTTAAATATTCATTTTGTATGATTTTTAAACTACCATTTTCACTGTGCACTTTTGTAATATATGCATCTCCTCTCCGTACAAAAATGCAGTATAGGCCCCTTAGTGAGACAACTTGTTTTCAGGGTAAAAAGTGGCTTTATATAAAAGAAGGACTGGCAAGCATTCTTATAGAATCTCACCAGCCCAGAGTGCTTTTTAGAATCTGGTCCAAACGGCTGTGTGAACTGTACAATTCAATTTGTTATATACGTAATTGCAGTTTAAATTTGGTGATTTGTTCCTCTATAGCAAGATTACAGAAATATATTTTAATTACAAGGTGCTTACTGCCCATTTAAAAAGAACTTTTATTGGGTCTGTAATTTAAAGGTATATGAAACCCAAATTATTTCTTTCATGATTAAGATATAGCATGCAGTTTTAAGCGACTTTCTAATTTACTCAAGTTTTCTTCGTTCTCTTGCTACTTTATTTGATAAGGCAGGAATGTAAGCTTAGGAGCCAGCCCATTTTTGGTTCAATACTCTGAGTAGCGCTTGCTGATTAGTTGGTACATTTAGCCACCAATCAGCAAGCTCTACCCAGGTGCTGAACCAAAAATGGTCCTGGTCCTAAGCTTACATTCCTGTTTTCAAATAAAGATACAAAGAGAACAAAGACAAATTAATAATAGGAGTAAATTAGAAAGTTGCTTAAAATTGCATGCTTTGTCTGAATCATTAAAGAAAAAAATTGGGTTTTATATCCCTTTAACACAAGATTTTTGTGTTTATGGATAGATTGTAGTGTGTAATTTCACAAAAGACGATATGGGAGTGCAACTGATTTATAGTTAAAGGGACACTATTTATTTATCATTTATTTAATGAATCAGATAGAGCATGCAATTTTAAGCAACTTTCTAATTTACTCCTATTATCAATTTTTCTTCGTTCTCTTGCTATCTTTATTTAAAAAGCAGGAATGTGATGCATAGGAGCCGGCCCATTTTTGTTTGAGAACCTGGGTTATGCTTGCTTATTGGTGGGTAAATGTAAGCCTCCAATAAACAAGCGCTATCCATGGTGCTGAACCTAAAATGGGCTGGCTGCTAAGATTTACATTCCTGACTTTAAAATAAAGATAGCAAGAGAACGAAGAAAAATTGATAATAGCAGTCAACTAAAATGTTGCTTAAAATTTCATGCTCTATCTGAATCATGAAAGAAAAATTTGAGTTCAGTATCCCTTTAATATATGAAGGAGAACAAATAGTATACACCTAGATTACGAGTTTTGCGTTAACAGGGGTGCGGTGCTAACGAGCAGTTTATGCTCACCGCTCACCTGCAGACAACACTGGTATTACGGGTTTTTAGAAACCCAGCGTTAACCGCAAAAAAGTGAGCGAAGAGCAAAATTTTGCTCCACATCTCACCTCAATACCAGCGCTGCTTACGGTAGTGGTGAGCTGGCTAAACGTGCTCGTGAACGATTTCCCCATAGTAATCAAAGGTGGAGAGCCGGCTGAAAAAAAACCTAACACCTGCAAAAAAGCAGCGTTCAGCTCCTAACGCAGCCCCATTGATTCCTATGGGGAAATACTTTTTATGTCTACACCTAACACCCTAACATGAACCTCGAGTCTAAAAATCCCTAATCTTACACTTATTAAACCCTAATCTGCCACCCCCGACATCGCCGACACCTACATTATATTATTAACCCCTAATCTGCCGCTCCGGACACCGCCGCCACCTACATTATACTTATGAACCCCTAATCTGCTGCCCCCAACATTGCCGAACCCTACATTATATTTATTAACCCCTAATCTGCCACCTCCAATGTTGCCGCAACCTAACTAAATTTATTAACCCCTAATCTGAAACCCACAACGTCGCCATCACTATATTAAAGTTATTAACCCTTAAACCTAAGTCTAACCCTAACCCTAACTTAAATATAATTTTAATAAATCTAAATAAAATTACTACAATTAACTAAATCATTCCTATTTAAAACTAAATACTTACCTGTAAAATAAACCCTAAGCTAGCTACAATATAACTAATAGTTACATTGTAGCAAGCTTATGGTTTATTTTTATTTTACAGGCAACTTATTTTAACTAGGTACAATAGTTAGTAAATAGTTATTAACTAAATACAATTAATTACAATTTTAAAAAATTATCTAAAGTACGAAAAAAAACCCCACTAAATTACAGAAAATAATAAAATAATTACAAGGATTTTAAACTAATTACACCTACTCTAATCCCCCTAACAAAATAAAAAAGCCCCCCAAAATAAAAAAGCCCTACCCTACACTAAATTACAAATAGCCCTTAAAAGGGCCTTTTGCGGGGCATTGCCCCAAAGTAATCAGCTCTTTTACCTGTAAAAAAAGTACAATTCCCCCCCAACATTAAAACCCACCACCCACACAGCCAACCCTACTCTAAAACCCACCCAATCCCCCCTTAAAAAAACCTAACACTAACCCCTTGAAGATCACCCTACTGTGATACGTCTTCACCCAACCGGACAGAAGTGGTCCTCCAGACGGGCAGATGTCTTCATCCAAGCCGGACAGAAGAGGTCCTCCAGACGGGCAGAAGTCTTCATCCAGGTGGCATCTTCTATCTTCATCTATCCGGCGTAGAGCGGGTCCATCTTCAAGACATCCAACGCGGAGCATCCTCTTCAAACAACGACCGACTGAAGATTGAAGGTTCCTTTAAATGACATCATCCAAGATGGCATCCCTTCAATTCCGATTGGCTGATTGGATGAATTCTATCAGCCAATCAGAATTAAGGTAGAAAAAATCCTATTAGCTGATGCAATCAGCCAATAGGATTGAGCTTGCATTCTGTTGGCTAATCCAATCAGCCAATAGAATGCCAGCTCAATCCTATTGGCTGATTGGATCAGCGAATAGGATTGAACTTCAATCCTATTGGCTGATTGCATCAGCCAATATGATTTTTTCTACCTTAATTCCGATTGGCTGATAGAATTATATCAGCCAATCGGAATTGAAGGGACGCCATCTTGGATGACGTCATTTAAAGGAACCTTCATTCTGCCATCGTTTGAAGAGGATGCTCCACGCTGGATGTCTTGAAGATGGACCCGCTCCGCGCCGGATGGATGAAGATAGAAGATGCCGTCTGGATGAAGACTTCTGCCCATCTGGAGGACCTCTTCTGCCTGGCTTGGATGAAGACTTCTGCCTGTCTGGAGGACCACTTCTGCCCGGTTGGGTGAAGACGTCTCATGGTAGGGTGATCTTCAAGGGGTTAGTGTTAGGTTTTTTTTTTAAGGGGGGATTGGGTGGGTTTTAGAGTAGGGTTGGTTGTGTGGGTGGTGGGTTTTAATGTTGGGGGAATTGTACTTTTTTTACAGGTAAAAGAGCTGATTACTTTGGGGCAATGCCCTTTTAAGGGCTATTTGTAATTTAGTGTAGGGTAGGGCTTTTTTTATTTTGGGGGGCTTTTTTATTTTGTTAGGGAGATTAGGGTAGGTGTAATTAGTTTAAAATTCTTGTAATTATTTTATTTTCTGTAATTTAGTGGGGGGGTTTTCGTACTTTAGATAACTTTTTAAATTGCAATTAATTGTATTTAGTTTAGGTAATTAATTTAATTATAGTGTAGTGTTAGGTGTAATTGTAACATAGGTTAGGTTTTATTTTACAGGTAAATTTGTCTTTATTTTAGCTAGGTAGTTATTAAATAGTTAATAACTATTTAATAACTATTGTACCTAGTTAAAATAAATATAAAGTTGCCTGTAAAATAAAAATACACCCTAAGATAGCTACAATGTAACTATTAGTTATATTGTAGCTAGCTTAGGGTTTATTTTATAGGTAAGTATTTAGTTTTAAATAGGAATAATTAAGTTAATGATAGTAATTTTATTTAGATTTATTAAAATTATATTTCAGTTAGGGGGGGTTAGGGTTAGACTTAGGTTTAGGGGTTAATACAGTTAATATAGTGGCAGCGAAGTTGGGGGTGGCAGATTAGGGGTAAATAAATGTAGGTAGGTGTCGGCGATGTTAGGGCAGGCAGATTATGGGTTAATAATATTTAACTAGTGTTTGCGATGCAGGAGTGCGACAGTTTACGGGTTAATATGTTTATTATAGTGGCGGCGATGTCTGGTTCGGCAGATTAGGGGTTAAAAAAATTATTTTAGTGTTTGCGATGTGGGGGGGCCTCGGTTTAGGGGTTAATAGGTAGTTTATGGGTGTTAGTGTACTTTTTAGCACTTTAGTTAGGAGCTTTATGCTACGGCGCTGTAGTGTAAAACTCTTAACTACTGACATTTAAATGCAGTATCAGTCTTGCCAGGAGAGGGTCTATCGCTCACTTTTTGTCAGACTCGTAATACCGGCTCAATGCAAGTCCCATTGAAAATATAGGATACGCAACTGACGTAAGTGGATTTGCGGTATTTCCGAGTCTGGACAAAAAAGTGAGTGGTACACCTGTACCTGCAAGACTCGTAATACCAGTGGGCGTTAAAAAGCAGCATTGGGACCTCTTAACGCTGCTTTTTAACCCTAACGTACAACTCATAATCTAGCCGAAAGTACTGTAATTAAAGTGGAAAACATGCAGTTATAAGCACTCACACTTTCTTGTGGTATATTCAACTTGCCAGTCTCCCTGTGTGTTTGTATAAATACTATAACATTATTTCTCCAGTTGGTCCCTTTCATTTATTACATCTATGCCAATTCTACCATCTGCTGTCTGGGTGTCTTTGTTGTTGGAGCAACTTATAGTAGTTGTTGGAAGCGACAGTTGTGTAATTGAGGGGCCATACTTTTATTCTAAGAGTTCATTACTGTCAACGGATTTTTCGTTATTTGCTTTGTAATTTCGTACTATCGCTTTATACCACTCACCATTTGCGACGCACACCATTCTTATTCACATCCCTGTAGCTGAGAACAAACATTGGAATAGAGCTTATTGCTCTTTTCCTTCCTCTTCTCTGATCTCCAATACAACACAATTTTGCAAATGAAAGAATATTGCAGAAGTGCAGAGTTTAATTGCACTACCTTACTTTTCAGATTTGACTCTTATGCTCATTTAATAACAGCTATATCCCCTAAACAAGGTCAATGTGTTAACAAGAAAAAATGTTGACTGTTTGAAGTATTTGATACATATTTATCATTTTTTACTTATGCTTTTTTTTTAGAGAAACTATTATTTTAATGCACTAAGCAATCCTACTCATAGCTAATCATTTTCTCTATTGTGTATTATGATTATAATAATGTCAAAAATGACAATCTATGAACCTTTTAAGAATATCTTTTGTGTTTAACGAGGTGTTTTAAAATTACAGGCTTTTGCAGGTTATTTCTACTCTGCAATCTAAAGGTTTCAATGTCAGTCTCTGACATCTGAGACGTTTGTAATTTTGTCTCGTAGAGACAGAAAAAACCTGTCATCTGTGTAATGTTTGTATATAGTTTATCATTACCTAAGGGAACAAAAATTGGTGGAGTATATAAAGGTATTGGTGAGTCAAGAAATGTAGGTCATTTTCTCTATCTGCATATATTGTGTGTATTTGTGTAGAATGTATATTTGTAGGTTTCTGGGTGAATTGATTCATATAATGTGGCAGCTCCAGCCATTGGTCTTAAATGCTCCAACATTTTTGTTTAAAAAAAAGTTATATATATATATATATATATATATATATATATATATATATACTGTATATATATATATATATATATATATATATATATATATATATATATATATATATACTGTATATATATATATATATATATACTGTATACATATCATTTTATAAATTATAGCAGATATATTATGACAAGTACATTTAACATTTTATTAAAAAAAGGTCCATGAAGGGTTGGTCACCAATGATTTGGACACAGACCACTTTAACCCCTTAAGGAGCGGGCAGACTAAAACTTCCCCAAAAGACCAGAGCATTTTTAGCATTTTTGCCATCACAACTTTTGAACAGACATACAACCTTTTCTTATATTTACCAATCAAAACTATATATTTTTTTTTAGTAGACAACCCAAAGTATAAATTTAGGCCCATTTTGGTATATTTCATGCCACCATTTCGCCGCCAAATGCGATCAAATAAATTTTTTTTTAACTTTTTCACAAACTTTAGGTTTCTCACTGACATTATTTACAAAAAGCTTGTGCAATCATTGCACAAATAATTGAAAATGCTTCTTTGGGATCCGCTTTGTTCAGAAATAGCAGACATAATTGGCTTTGGCATTGCTTTTTGGTAATTAGAAGGCTGCTAATTGCAGCTGCTCACCACACTTGCATTATGCCCAGCAGTGAAGGGGTTCATTAGGTAGCATGTAGGGTTAATGTTTGCTTTAGTGTATAGATACCCTCCCACCTGACACATCTCAACCCCTGATCCCTCCCTGATCTCTCTAAAACAGCTCTCTACCCTCCCCCACCCCCCAATGGTCACCACCATCTTAAGTACTGGCAGAAAGTCTGCCAGTATGAAAATAAAAGGCTTTTTTTTTTAATATATATTTTTTTAAATATATTTTCTGCAGTGTAGGATTCCCCCTTACCCTCCAAACCTCCCTGGTCCCCCAAAAAAACTCTCTAACCCTTCCCCCCCTATTAGCCGCCATCATCGGTACTGGCAGCTGTCTGCCAGTTCCCAGTTTGCAATATTTATTACTTTGCATCTTTAAAAAAAAAAAAAAAAAAATCTGTAGTGTAGCTGACCCCCCTTATTACCCTACTCACAGATTGCTTTCCCACCCTTTCCACCTCTTTATACCATAGGAGCCCACTCTCCCTCCTTCCCCCTCCTTCCCCTCCCTCCTTTCCCCTCACTGCTGCTCTAATTTTTTTTTATAGCATAGCAATCCCACCCGCTCCTGCCCCCATCCTGACCCCCTCCAGCAATGGGCAGCCCACCCCCCTCCCTCCTAACCCACCCACACCACCAACAATTGGTACCACCGCTGTCCAATGCAGAGAGGGCCACTCTGCCCATCTATTTCTGCACTGCCACACTCATGGGGCATGCAGTAATAAAGCAATCTCACTACCTTTAGCAAGATTGCAGCAGAGAGAGGCCCAGGACAGCAGCGCCGTACAGCGCTGATCCTTAAGGGGTTAAAGAGACAATGCACTGTAAAATTGTTTTCCCTTTAAAGTTTTAACAATGACTTGTTAAGCCAGCTGCAAAGCATAACCTATATGAGAAATTGTTCATTTAGGTTTATTTTTTATATGAAATAAATGCCTCTGGTAACTGAAACCATAACCCAATGAAATGGGCCGACCTTTTGCGAAAGCGATATTTTAGTCATTACATTATAAGCCGATAATGCTTCATATCGGCCATTATATAACTGTCTCTGTGGTACATTTAACTGAATCACGCATATAAAAAACAATATCTTACCCTATTAAAATATTTTTGCATGAAAAATTAATTATGTTTGTTTTTTTGTACAACTGCTTTATTAGTGGATAGCTCACAAGCATTAAAGGGACAGTCTAGTCCAAAATAAACTTTCATGATTCAGATAGGGCATGTCATTTTAAACAACTTTAAAATTTACTTTTATCACCAATTTTGTTTTGTTCTCTTGGTATTCTTAGTTGAAAGCTAAACCTAGGAGGTTCTATGTTAATGTCTTAGACCTTGAAGGCCGCCTCTAAGCTAAATGCATTTTGACAGTTTTTCACCACTAAAGGGTGTTAGTTCATGTGAGTCCTATAAATAACCATGTGCTCACGCATGTGGAGTTACCTAGTAGTAAGCACTGATTGGCTAAAATGCAAGTCTTTCAAAAGAATTGAAATAAGGGGACAGTCTGTAGAGGCTTAGATACAAGATAATAACAGAGGTAAAAAGTGTATTAATATTAGGGATGGGCGAATGTGTTTATTTTCAAATTCGAATGTTAGAACAAATGTTATTGTAGAAATTTGATTTACATAATAGAATGTTGATAAGAACGAATATTCTTAAATTTTTTATTATCGATTGTTATTTACAGTTTTCGAATGTCTCTTTCGAATTTGAATGTCACTTTCGAATTTGAATGTCCCTTTCGAATTCAAATGTGTCACTCGCATTTGAATGTCACGTTCAAATTCGAATATTACATTTATAAAACACAGTTGTTGATTAGAAATACTATTTTGAATTCAAATGTTAAAAACAGGGGCACTTTAATTCATAAAAATGTATATTTCACTCCTGTTGTGAAAAAAACTTACCTTTTAATCTTATTTATTTAAAATATGTTTTTATTGAGGGAATTGCACTTACAAATACACAAGAACAGTTTGCCCCAACATGGACAAAGTATAAAGCACATAGTACACAAGTAATGTGGACAAATGTAAATGTAAAAGAACGCATACAGAGATAACACTCCTGTCAAATTCACAAAATATTCTCAAGTTAAGGTATGCATCTAATGAACAAAAGTTGGAGAGCAAACTCAAGATTGCCCTCTTTTCCCTCAAAATTGGCTGAAGCCACTTTTGGACTTCTATGAATTAAGTGTACTTTTCAGAGGGCTTTTAGAAAGCACAGACCCAATCAAGGCCTACGCTGAATAGCTTCTCCTGATGTCAGTTAGGAACCTGGAGAGGTCCAAGAGACCAAGATTAATATAGAAGGAGATGATATAACCAAATATTAAATATTTCAACATCTCACATTGTGTCAGAGAAACAAACTGTAGAAACTGCGTCTCACCTAAGCTCACGTACTGATAGATAAAGGAGTGTGGTTGTTCACAAAAAGACAAATATGGGAAGAGCATTAAGGCTAGAAAAAACCAACAGACCAAATATTGCAGGCTCAAAAGGGGTTATCAATCACCTGAAGGTTATTACATACTCATTTCACCGTGGTGGGCAGCATATGACTGAAAGCATAAGCATTGGACATCCCAGAATCTCTGAGCCTTAAACAGCATAGTTACATTTCCAGAAAAAAAAACAGTAGATAGATAAATGAGGTTGTAAATACAGCAAGCCAAAAATGAGATACAGTCTGTAAATATTAAACAATGAATGACATTCAAACCATATAGTTACATTAGTGACATTCGGAGAGCCATTTTTACACTTATATGGGTATATTCTCTAACCTAGGCTCTACGAACAGGGCAGAGACTACTTAACTCTGCCAGATAGGAGCATAGAGGATAAATTATTTATCCCTTTACTACACAGTTGGGAGAGGAGGGAAACAGGAAGGGTGGAGGGAGGGGGGAGGGGGGGAGGGGGGGGAGGAGGAGGAAGAAAGAAAGAAAGAAAAAAAAAAAAAAGAAAGAAAAAAAAGGGGGGAGAAGAGGGGGAAGGGAGGGAAGGAGGAGAAGGGAAAGGGGGGAGGGAGGGGGGGAGGGAAGGAAGGGGGGAAGGGGAGGAAGGGGGGGGAGAGAGGGGGGAGAGAGGGGAGGGGGAAGGGAGGGGGGAGGGAGGAAGGAGGGGAAAAGGAAGAAGGAAAGCTTTAAAAGCCATCAGCTTTAAAAACACACTGTCCTCTACAAATATGCTAAATACTCCGTTTTATGAACTAATTAAATAAGAAGGCTTTCTATGTAATTCAGTGTCAGTTATATATTGTAGGGTGCTAAAATATAGGGCCCTATTTATTATACTGTGGACAGACACTTATGCCACCCACCCCCCTGCTTTCACACAGCCAATTGCACACAAGGGAGATGGGGGAGGGAGGGGGGGAAGGGAGGAAGGGGGGGAGAGAGGGGGGAGGGAGGGGGGGAAGGGAGGAAGGGGGGGAGAGAGGGGGGAGAGGGGGAAGGGAGGGGGAAGGGAGGGGGGGAGGGAGGAAGGAGGGGGAAAGGAAGAAGGAAGGGGGGGAAGGAAAGGGAAGGGAAGGAAGGGAGGAAAGGGAAGGGAGGAAAGGGAGGGGAAGGGGGGCAGATCTAAGGCACATATTGAGGTCCCATTCCTTGAAGAGAAAAGAAAAAAAAAAGAGAACCCCCGCTACCCAAGTGATATCTGAAAGCAAGCTTTCCCTTCCCCAATAACACCTATGTTCAGGAGGGGGTTGCAATGTTATAAGAAGGATAAACTGTTCACTATAGTTAGAAATCAGATTAGGGAAGAGCAAAGGGTAGACAGTGGTAATCTTACAAGTACAAGGGACTTAATTGCACATATAGATCTAAATTTAGTCAAATAATCAGAGAGGATAGTGGCTCTCATATTTCCAGCTAGTTGACAAAATAGGAATATTCCTGGGGCCACAAGACAAAATGTTCACAAGGTTGAGTCACTGAATTCAGACCTAACGGTCGTCATAGGGGATTGCAGTGTTAGAACAGAGGCACCCTGCTGAACATGACGGTGGCTGCACAGATGGCAGCAACAGTAGTGATGCTCACCCCACGCCTGTCTTTATATGCAGTTGTCTCACCAAGGCACCAGATAAGTCCAGAGACTCCCAGCATGACATATCCATCAGATGTAGCCCCAGACCACAGGTCTCGCTGGAGCTGAGTTGTCTTCTGTGCGCACTCTCCTGATATGTAGCAGCATTTACCTTTTAATCTTGACAGCAGCTCCAGCTTCCTCCACCCGCCGCAAAGCCTCTTCCTGGGTCTAAAATGAGGAATCCGGCTCCCTCCAATCACGGCATTGAATCAGACACTGATTCCCTGGGGGTGAAGCCGTGATTGGAGGATGACCCATCCATCATTTCTGACATCAGAAA
Organism: Bombina bombina; assembly: GCF_027579735.1. Classification (NCBI taxonomy): domain Eukaryota; kingdom Metazoa; phylum Chordata; class Amphibia; order Anura; family Bombinatoridae; genus Bombina; species Bombina bombina. Next base: position 322,893,428 of record NC_069499.1, on the reverse strand, counting down.
TGGCTTGCAACGACCGGAGGAAGCAGGAGCTGTTGTCAAGTTTAAAAGGTAAGTTTTTTTTCACAACACGAGTGAAATGTAAATTTTGATAAATAAATGCCCCTGTTTTTAATCAGATTTTAAAAAATCGGGCACTTTAGCATCAAAATTTACATTCACTTTAACTAGGTAGTTAGTAAATAGTTAATAACTATTTACTAACTAGTCTACCTAGTTAAAATAAATACAAACTTTCCTGTGAAATAAAAATAAAACCTAAGTTAGCTACAATGTAACTATTAGTTATATTGTAGCTAGCTTAGGGTTTATTTTACAGGTAAGTATGTATTTAGTTTTAAATAGGAATTAGTTATTAATAGTAGGTTTTATTTAGAATTATTTTAATTATATTTAAGTTAGGGGGTGTTAGGTTTACGTTAGGGTTAGGGTTAGACTTAGGGTTACGTTAGGAGTTAATATATTTATTTAGTGTTAGTGATGTGGGAGGCCAGAGGTTTAGGGGTTAATAACTTTAGTATAGTGGCGGCGGCGACATTGGCGGCGGTAGATTAGGGGATAATAAATTTATGTAGGTGGCGGCGACGTTGGGGGTGGCAGATTAGGGGTTAATAAGTGTAGGTAGGTGGTGGCGACATTGGTTGCAGCAGATTAGGGGTTAATAAGTGTAATGTAGGTGTCGGCGATGTTGGGGGCAGCAGATTAGGAGTGTTTAGGCTCAGGGTTAATGTTAGGGTGTTAGGTTTAAATGTACATTTTCTTTCCCCATAGATATCAATGGGGCTGTGTTACGGAGCTGTACGCTCCGCGATTGCAGGTGTTAGTTTTTTTTAGCCGGCTCTCCCCATTGATGTCTTAGGGGAAATCGTGCACAAGCACGTTAAAGCACCGCTTGTATTTGGGTGCGGTATGGAGCTCCACACAACCATATGGCACGCACAAGGCGTTTTTTTGCAAACCTGTAATAGTAGTGCTATTAAAGGTGAGCGATGAAAATAACTTACAAGTTATTAGTGAGCAGCCATAACGCAAAAAAACAAACTGTGTAGTCATGGTGAACTTTATAGCACGACATCAACATTCTGTCATGTATTCAGCACAATTAACAAACACGTTAATCATGTAAAATAGTGTATTAAAAACATAAATTATACCCCCTTACTTTTGTGTCATAAATAAAGCATAATTGTAAAATAATATGGTAAGTGAGAGTGTAGGTTCCTTCGTGACTAAAAGTGCAGTGGTTATCAGGATCATATTTGCTTCACAGCCACTTCCGTGTTACTACCACACTGACATGCTGAGAGCTGAGAGTTAGTGTATGCAATCCACCACATAGTAACTGTAACTGTTATATGCAATATTGGGAAAAGATTAAAGCATTTATCAGTATAGCGTACATATTAGTTACATCCAAGGGACTATGCGGTGGATTGCATACACTAACTCTCAGCTCCCAGTATGTCAGTGCGGTAGCAACACGGCGGTGGCTATGAAGTTAATATGATTCTGATAACCATTGCACTTTTAGTCACGAAGGAACCTACACTCTCACTTACCATATTAGTTCATTATGATGCTATATTTATGACACAAAAGAAAGGGAGTATAAGTGATGTTTTTAATTTGCTTTTTTACATGATTAACTAATAGTTGTGTTTGTTAATACATGACAGAATGTTGATGTCATGTTAGGTTACCATGACTACACTGTTTGTCGTTTTTTTGGACAGAGGGAGGGGCTAACTGGGTATTTATGTTTAAATATTTTTATTGGAATTTTCATAACATATATGCCAAAATAAATAAGGCATTACAGAAAAACGACAACAAAAGAAAAAGTACTAAAAATATAAGGCATTGGGCCCCCGGATGGGGGAAGGTTGACAATACAACATCATTCTAATACAACAGTTGCTGCCCGTGTATATAAAGATAAAATAAGAAAAGAAAAAAAAATCAAAGAAAAGAAAAATAGAACAAACCCATCATCAACACATATCCTTTATATAACAGTCTCTTGCCTGAAAACTCTTAATAATTGCTTCGCGTTTACCAATTGATTACTCCCACTTGGTCCCATTGTAATTAATATCCCTGAGTACCATTTGGTTCCCAACACTATGAGCTAGCGCTTTTACTCTATATGTGCTAGGTGGTAAGTGTGTTGTTCATGATCCAATAGATCCATGAAGCGGATTCATACATTCTAAACGTGTTGTTTATCTTATTCCTTATTTCCATCCATGATGGAACCCCCGTTTTCCAATGGTAAGCTATAGCTTTCCTAGTGATTGTACACATTATTCTAATGAAAGTGTTAATATGTTTGTTATATTTTTCGTCGCCTATGTGTAACAAAGCCTGTGATATGTTGAGCTCTATCTCCTCATCTAGTATTGTGCTAAGTAGTATTGAGAGGGAATGCCAGATCTGTTTGACCCCCTCACACTCCCACCACATATGCTTAAAGGTACCTACATTCCCACATCCCCTGTAACATAGGCTTGATTTGGCTAATGACATGTGGGAGGTTATGACTGGTGTAAGATACCAGCGAAATGCTTTTTTAAGGGAATTTTCACGTAGATCTGTGCTAATCATACCTTCGCTAATCGAGCTAAATATGTTCTCCCATGTGAGTTTGTCATAAGTGATGTTGATGTCCTCTTCCCACTTAAGCATCAGAGATGACTTTGGGGTATCATTGTTGTCCTGAATAGCTATGTATAAGATTGATATCATGCATTTAGTTCTAGATGCAAAGGAGTACATTTTTTCCAGTGCTGTGGGGGGGGGGGTGGATACTAGTGTCGCCTATATATTTCCGTATGGATGAGGATAGCTGTAGGTATTGATACCACCTTATCTCTATTGGTGTCAGTTTGTCCTGAATCTGAGTATAAGTCATAATTTTGTTGTTAAGTAGAATGTCCGCTACTCTGTACAGCCCTTTATTGGCCCATTTGTCTATAGTAACATGAAGTTCTTTAGGTAAAAAATTTCTAAGTGGGATCATCACTGTTTGTAGAGGTAGTATTTTGTTGTGTGTCGTTATCCATTTCTTAACTTGTCTGGTGGATGCATATGTCGGAGATCTGTATGTAAGTGTACGATCTGTTTGATCACTCCACAAGATGTCATCCACCTGTGGCAGACCCTCTATCTCCGCCTCCACTTTAGGCCAGAATATATCCCCCTGTCTTCTCCCTATCAGCATTGTTTGGAATATTCTTGCTGCTTTATAATAATCTAACAAGTTTGGGATGCCCACTCCCCCCAGAGTTTTATGATGTGTCAGTGTATTTGATGGAATTCTCGCTTTTTTGCTACCTCTGACATAAGCTATTAGTTCTTTCTGCAGTGTGGACAATTCCAGGGTTTGGATTGGTATGGGCAAAGTTTGAAATAAGTAAAGTAGTAGTGGGGAAATGTTCATTTTGACTGCGGAAAGGCGGCCATACCAAGAAAAGGTGTATCTCTTCCATTTCTGGAGGTCTTGTCTTATGGATTTATAGAGTGGTATGTAGTTATATTTATACAATAAATTGAACTGTGCCGTCAGTTGTATCCCCAGGTATTTGAGAGAGTGTTTTACCCACTTAAATTCAAAATTAAGTTCTATGGTTTTCGTAGTATTGGGGGTAGAGCTATTGGTAGTGCCTCACACTTCTCAAGATTAGTTTTATATCCTGAGATCTTTGAAAATCTATCGAGAATATTATATAAGTTCAGGAGAGATATCAAGGGCTTTGTGATTGTAACTAAGATATCATCTGCAAACAGGGTCAGTTTGTAGTCATGATTAGCTATTTTTGCACCGGTTATGTCTGGGGACAAACGTATTCTAGCTGCTAGGGGTTCTATGCAGAGTGTGAATATTAGGGGAGAAAGAGGGCACCCCTGTCTGGTTCCATTCCATATGGGAAATGGTTTAGACCTATATCCTGCCAAAACCACCTGTGCTGTGGGATTAGAGTAGATCGCTTGGATTGCCTTAATAAAGGGACCATCAAAGCCCATATGTTGGAGAACCTTCATCATATATCTCCAGTCTACCCTATCGAATGCTTTCTCCACATCCAACGATAGGAGCAGAGAAGGCGTTTTCTCTCTACCAAGGTGATCTATGATGTTTATCATTCTCCTTATATTATCAAGGGCCTCCCTATTCACCATAAATCCCACCTGGTCTGGGTGGACAAGTGAGGGTAGTATTGTTTTCAAACGATTGGCCAGTATTTTGGTAAAGATCTTTAGATCCTGATTGATAAGCGATATAGGGTGATAGCTGGAACACAGTTTAAGATTTTTCCTTGCTTTAGGAATAACCACTATTTTAGCTCCTAGTAGCTCCCTTGGTATCTAATGGCCTTCTAAGAGGTGATTACAGAATTTTGTGAGGTGAGTCAGCAATGTCGTACAAAATAGTTTATAATAGTCTCCCAGGAATCCATTCGGACCGCTTTTCCCACCTTTAATTCTTTTATGACCCGTATGACCTCTTCTGGAGATATGGGGGCATTCACAATTTCCTTATCTTTCTCAGATATGACTAGAAGGTGGGCATCGAATAGGAAGTCATGGGTGTCCTGTGCAGTAGTTTGTGAATGTACAGTCTTGTGCCCATCATAAAGTTGTCCGTAGTACCTTGCGAACTCGTCAACTATTTCTTGAGGAGAGGTTATTGTATTACCATCTGCCTGTTGGATGAGAGGGATAGCCATTGCTTTATTTCTCTCTTGTATTTTGTATGCTAAATATCTATCTGGCTTGTTAGCAAATATGAAGTATTGTACTTTCAATTTATGCAGTGTTCTAGAGACATTCATAGTCAATAAACTAGCTAACGCTGTTCTCTTTGATTGTAAAGTCTGCAAGGTGCCACTAACTGGGTATTTAAAGAGACACTGAACATGATTTTTTTTCTTTCATGATTCAGATAGAACATGCAATTTTAATCAACTTTCTAATTTACTTCTATTATCAATTTTACTTTGTTCTCTTGCTATCTTTATTTGAAAAATAAGGCATCTAAGCTAAGGAGCCAGCAAATTGTTTGTTCAGAACAATGGACAGCACTTGTCCAATCAGCAAGGACAACCCAGGTTGTTCACCAAAAATGGGCCGGCATATAGACAAGGTGCCCCAATATAGACTGGTCCTAACACTACAGTCCTTTGCTCAGAGGGCTGAATCATTCCTGCTTTTTCTCTTCATAATAGAATGAGACTCCCTGGCTTGATATTCACAACTGGGTGGGGTGCTTTAACCAATGGGAGATGGTCAGTCTCCCTGATTATGTTTTAATACATATGCAAAATTTGGTTTAGCACACCTTACAAAAAGTTTATATACACATCTTTGGGAGTGCTGCAAATATGACCCAGTAATTACACAAACAAAAAGGTATTGGCACACATCCATTTTCAAAAACACAACATTTTTTTGAACTGCTGCAAAAAATTACCTGAAAACAACATAAAGGAACAACTAATCTTTTTAAATAAAATTGGGATCTTAGTCACACAATATAGCCATATTTTGCTTAGCCAGTCACCACTTACAAGGTGCCCCAATATATATATATATATATATATATATATATATACACACAAACACTTTTGAGCCCTTCCCAGCCCTACCTTGAAACATGCAATATCATGAGTATTCATTTGTAATATGTTTTAATGTGTTTTGAATAGAAATTCTTGACATTATATATATATATATATATATATATATATATATATATATATATATATATATATATATATATATATATATATATACAGTATAAGTTACAGGTAAAATCAGAAATCCAGGTAACCCTAGGATTACCCTAGTAAACCTGACATTACCCAAGCGGCTGTGGGTAAAGCACAATGTAATGTAATTTCCCCATCTACACAATTTTTTTTTTTTTGCCTCTGTCTTGCCTCTGTCTGGGGGGTTCAAGGAAGGCGCCCCACCGATCATATAGATATATAGGTAATTTTAGGTTTACCTGGGTAATGCTAGGATTACCCAATTTCTTTCTTTACCCAATATATATATATATATATATATATATATATATATATATATATATATATGTGTGTGTGTGTGTGTGTATATATATATATATATATGTATACATAAGCACATATATATATATATATATATATATATATATATATATATAAATGCATATAATTATATATTTATAGAGATGTATATATTCATATAGATATATAGGTATAGAAATAGTATATATTTAAAAAAAAAAAACGAAAACCAAATTTTTGGCAGCACTTTTGATCTGGCTATTGTGTTTGTGCACTAGTATAAGGCACTCTACAATATACATGTTGTGGAGTGCAAGTGCATTCTTTCCCTTATATAATAGATTTCTATGAGGATGCGCACTAATAGTTAGATAATGCTCAAGTGCTAAAATTCCACTCAAGAGTGGAGGTGTTGTTTTAATTCTTTCCTATACATCCCTGATATATTTGTACAAAAACAAGTGATAATACCTAGTCTTTAAAAGCAATACCTGATTAATACCTAGTTTTAAAAAAAGCTATAAAAGTAAAAGCATTATTTCATATTGTGTAACACTTAAAAGGGACAGTATAAACTCATTTTCATATAACTGTATGTAATAGACACTACTATAAAGATTAAGATGCACAGATACTGATATAAAAATCCAGTATAAAACTTTTTAAAAACTTTTTTTAGCAGCTCTCAGTTTAGCTCTGTAGAAAAGGTAGGTGGAAAGCCCACTGCAAGTGGGAAATAAGACCCCCCCCCCCCCTTCTTTTGCATATGAAAAGACCCTTTACACAAACAGGAGCAAGCTGGAGAAGGTAGCCGACAGTATTCTCATAAAACTTTGGGGCTTGGTTAGGAGTCTGAAAATCAGAGCAATGTTATTTAAAAATAAGCAAAACTATACATTTTTTTTAAAAAAAAACTTTATGGGCTATATAAATAGATCATCTACAAAACATTTATGCAAAGATAAAATGAGTGTATAATGTCCCTTTAACAACTCCTAATACTTTCCTAAGTGATTTAAATTGTATCTTATAGCACTATGATCTACTTGTATGTGCTTATTTTCACGTTTATCTGTCATCGGCTTATTTCAAGGATCACCAACTAGTTTTTGCTTATCTGTGATCGTGTAGTTTTACTTAGGAGTTACAATGCATTGCTGTCTCTGAGCAGGACAAGGTCAGTAAGCCAATTACTGTCAGCATATGCATGTAGCCTCCAATCAACAGCCCTGTCTTTCTTACAACTGGCAAGGGGAACCTCTTGCTGTGGTAATTTAGCTATGTGTTTAACTCCATCATGGTAGTTAAAAAGGGCATTACTATTGTAAAAAATGTTCTAAAGAATTTTAGTTTACTCTGTTCAATCAAGCAGATAAAGCTGACAGCACCAGTTTCTACTGGGAAAGCATTAAGTTATGTTCCCAATTTACAAAATTACCTGCCATTTGATACCTACTGAAAAATGGCTTTGTCACTAAACTAACCCTGCTCTCTCTTCTTTCTCCTAGATATGAGATTCATCTGTTAGCTGCAAATTGTGTTCCCTTTCCATTCACTGCCCTATCTCTCTGTTATTTAATAACGTGTCCATGGTATGTGATTCAGCTGTCAACTACAAATATTATGCTATATCCATTCATTGCTCCATCTCTCCCACTATTTTATATCCTTTCCATGATATGTAATTTAGATGAAAGCTACAAACATTTTACCCACACAATATTCTTCTCCATCTCTTACACTATGTAAATAATGTAATGTGATGCATATAGAATATTTTCATTTAAAGAGACATTAAGTTCTAAATATAATCCCCCATAGATCAATACATTAATGAAAATAAAGCAGTTAGCCCTTAATTGGAAATTAATAAGATAAACATACTCATCAGTGGTTTTGAATAGTTTTAGTTACTTTGCTTTAATGACATTCATTTTAAATGTAGATCTTTTGTACTTTAGTGCTTAATTGTTCTTATATACAGTGTGATTATTTATATATATGCATACATGTTTTTTTTTTTATTTGGTTACTGTGACAGACCCTGTGGTCAGAACTAAAAGAATTGACCTTGTGTAGCTTTGAGAAGCTGTTTTCTAAAAGACAGGTTTGCTGGCCTCAGCTATTGTGTACTGTCATTAAAGTTAGTGATAAGCATTCCATTGTTCAATCCCATCTAGAGAGCAGACGCCTCAGTGATAAGAAAATCCAAGTGTGTGTCTTGTGTTTAAGTTGTTATCAGCTTGAGCAAGGTATTCTATTGTATCATGTCAAAGGGCGTGTTCCCTCCATCTAATGTACAACATTCTTTTCAACCCCCCATCTGGGGGGTCAGACCTGCATAAATACTAGGCATAGCCTTTTAATAAATGTCATTCTGTTTTAAACCTGAAAACTGGCTGGGTTGTGAATTGCTGATTCCCTATGCAGGACATTGTTCATCTGGTATTAACACTTGGGGGGGTAGTTATCAAGCCGTCTACTTTTCTGGCTTCGCCGGCCCAATACGTCCGCCTAAGCTCACCTACCTTCGCCGCCGCGGACCTTGAATACGTTCGCCTAAGTTATCAAATAAAGCTGTCAAAAAGCCGCGGGGCGATGAGCAGCGGACTGTGACAGTTATCACTCATCCGATCTCGCTGCCCTTCGGCTTTTACCCAGCTTTATTGCTAGCCTGTCACTAAGCACTCACACTAAACTGCACTGTTCTACCCCCTATACCGGCGCCCCCGGAGCCCCCCGCAACTAAATAAAGTTACTAACCCCTAAACCGCCGCTCCTAGACCCTGCCGCAACTCTTATAAATGTATTAACCCCTAAACCGCCGCTCCCGGACACCGCTGCCACCTACAGTATACCTAGTAACCCCTATCCTGCCCCCCTACACCGTCGCCACCTATAATAAATTTATTAACCCCTATCCTGCCCCCCACTACGCCGCCGCCACTGTAATAAAATTATTAACCCCTAAACCTAAGTCTAACCCTAACGCCCCCCTAACTTAAATATTAATTAAATAAATCTAAATAAATTAACTCTTATTAACTAAATGAATCCTATTTAAAACTAAATACTTACCTTTAAAATAAACCCTAATATAGCTACAATATAAATAAGAATTATATTCTAGCTATCTTAGGATTTATATTTATTTGACAGGTAACTTTCAATTTATTTTAACCATGTACAATAACTATTAAATAGTTATTAACTATTTAATAGCTTACCTAGCTAAAATAAAGAGAAATGTACCTGTGAAATAAATCCTAACCTAAGTTACAATTACACCTAACACTACACTATACTTTAATAAATTATTCCTATTTAAAAATAAATACTTACCTGTAAAATAAACCCTAAGATAGCTACAATATAATTAATAATTATATTATAGCTATCTTAGGATTTATATTTATTTTACAGGTAACTTTGTATTTATTTTAGCTAGTTAGAATAGTTATTAAATAGTTATTAACTATTTAATAACTACCTAGCTAAAAGAAATACAAAATTATCTGTAAAATAAATCCTAACCTAAGTTACAATTAAACCTAATACTACACTATCATTAAATTAACTAAATAAACTACCTACAAATAACTACAATTAAATACAATTACATAAACTAACTAAAGTACAAAAAATAAAAAAAGTTAAGTTACAAAAAATAAAATAATAAGTTACAAACATGTTAAAAATATTACAACAATTTTAAGCTACTTACACCTAATCTAAGCCCCCTAATAAAATAACAAACCCCCCCAAAATAAGAAAAATCCCTACCCTATTCTAAATTAAATATATTTCAAAGCTCTTTTACCTTACCAGCCCTTAAAAGGGCCATTTGTGGGGGCATGCCCCAAAAAGTTCAGCTCTTTTGCCTGTAAAAGAAAAATACAACCCCCCCCAACATTAAAACCCACCACCCACATACCCCTAATCTAACCCAAACCCCCCTTACAAAAACCTAACACTAATCCCCTGAAGATCATCCTACCTTGAGTCGTCTTCACTCAGCCGAGCCACCGATGGAACTGAAGAGGACATCCGGAGCGGAAGAAGTTAATCCTCCAAGCGGCGCTGAAGAAATCTTCCATCCGATGAAGTCATCATCCAGGCGGCGCTGAAGAAGTCTTTGATCCGGCCGATGTCATCTTCCAAGAGGCGCTGAAGATGTCTTCTATCCGGGCGAAGTCATCTTCCAAGCCGGGTCTTGAATCTTCCTTCCGCCGACGCGGAACCACCTTCTTCACCGACGGACTACGATGAATGACGGCTCCTTTAAGGGACGTCATCCAAGATCGGAACAGCCAATAGAATGCGAGCTCAATCTGATTGGCTGATTCCATCAGCCAATCAGATTTTTCCTACCTTAATTCCGATTGGCTGATAGAATCCGATCAGCCAATCGGAATTGAGGGGACGCCATCTTGGATGACGTCCCTTAAAGGAGCCGTCATTCGTCGTAGTCCGTCGGTGAAGAAGGTGGTTCCGCGTCGGCGGAAGGAAGATTCAAGACCCGGCTTGGAAGATGACTTCGCCCGGATAGAAGACATCTTTAGCGCCTCTTGGAAGATGACATCGGCCGGATCAAAGACTTCTTCAGCGCCGCCTGGATGATGACTTCATCGGATGGAAGATTTCTTCACGCCGCTTGGAGGATTAACTTCTTCCGCTCCAGATGTCCTCTTCAGTTCCATCGGTGGCTCGGCTGAGTGAAGACGACTCAAGGTAGGATGATCTTCAGGGGATTAGTGTTAGGTTTTTGTAAGGGGGGTTTGGGTTAGATTAGGGGTATGTGGGTGGTGGGTTTTAATGTTGGGGGGGTTGTATTTTTCTTTTACAGGCAAAAGAGCTGAACTTTTTGGGGCATGCCCCCACAAATGGCCCTTTTAAGGGCTGGTAAGGTAAAAGAGCTTTGAAATTTATTTAATTTAGAATAGGGTAGGGATTTTTCTTATTTTGGGGGGGTTTGTTATTTTATTAGGGGGCTTAGATTAGGTGTAAGTAGCTTAAAATTGTTGTAATATTTTTAACATGTTTGTAACTTATTTTTTTTTATTTTTTGTAACTTAACTTTTTTTATTTTTTGTACTTTAGTTTGTTTATGTAATTGTATTTAATTGTAGTTATTTGTAGGTAGTTTATTTAGTTAATTTAATGATAGTGTAGTATTAGGTTTAATTGTAACTTAGGTTAGGATTTATTTTACAGGTAATTTTGTATTTCTTTTAGCTAGGTAGTTATTAAATAGTTAATAACTATTTAATAACTATTCTAACTAGCTAAAATAAATACAAAGTTACCTGTAAAATAAATATAAATCCTAAGATAGCTATAATATAATTATTGATTATATTGTAGCTATCTTAGGGTTTATTTTACAGGTAAGTATTTATTTTTAAATAGGAATAATTTATTAAAGTATAGTGTAGTGTTAGGTGTAATTGTAACTTAGGTTAGGATTTATTTCACAGGTACATTTCTCTTTATTTTAGCTAGGTAAGCTATTAAATAGTTAATAACTATTTAATAGTTATTGTACATGGTTAAAATAAATTGAAAGTTACCTGTCAAATAAATATAAATCCTAAGATAGCTAGAATATAATTCTTATTTATATTGTAGCTATATTAGGGTTTATTTTAAAGGTAAGTATTTAGTTTTAAATAGGATTCATTTAGTTAATAAGAGTTAATTTATTTAGATTTATTTAATTAATATTTAAGTTAGGGGGGCGTTAGGGTTAGGTTTAGGGGTTAATAATTTTATTACAGTGGCGGCGGCGTAGTGGGGGGCAGGATAGGGGTTAATAAATTTATTATAGGTGGCGACGGTGTAGGGGGGGCAGATTAGGGGTTAATAAATATATTATAGGTGGCGACGGTGTAGGGGGGGCAGGATAGGGGTTAATACATTTAATATAGGTTGCGGCGGGTTCAGGGAGCGGCGGTTTAGGGGTTAATACATTTATTATAGTTGCGGTGGGCTCCGGGAGCGGCGGTTTAGGGGGTAATAACTTTATTTAGTTGCGGCGGTGTAGGGGGGGTCAGATTAGCGGTGTTTAGACTCGGGTACATGTTAGGGTGTTAGGTGCAGACAGTTCCCATAGAAATCAATGGGATGTCTGGCAGCAGCGAACTTGTACTTTCGCTATGGTCAGACTCCCATTGATTCCTATGGGATCCACCACCTCCAGGCTGGCGCTTTGAAAACCAGGTACGCTGGGCCGTAAAAGTGCCGAGCGTACCTGCTAGTTTTTTGATAACTAGCAAAAGTAGTGAGAATGTGCCGCACTTGTGTGCGGAACATCTGGAGTGACGTAAGAATCGATCTGTGTCGGACTGAGTCCGGCGGATCGAAGTTTACGTCACAAAAATTCTACTTTTGCCGGTCTCGAGCCTTTGATAACTAAGGCGAATCAGCCTTGCCACAAATACGCTGCGGAATTCCAGCGTATTTGAGGTTGACGGCGTGATAACTAGGCCCCTTGGTATCCTGTTGGTACCGTAACAGTTACAATATTAAAGGTCAATAAAAGTCCCAACCAATGAAACCCATATTGAAGATGTGAGCATATGCATGATTTTAGTTTCCAAGCAAGTATACATTCATTTTTCATTATGGGTTTACTGTGTTATGTACATTTAAGTTGAAAAACTGCCACCACTCAATTAATTCAACTTCAGAGAATTTGTTATTATATTTAATTAACATTTAATCTGACTGTGAGTTTTACTATTATCAGCTGCCTTTTTGCTGATCAGTTATCTGACTGATTTGTTTTATTTAGATGACTGCACAGGCCTTGCTTTGGGGAAGCATTGCATAAATTAGCAGTGACCATTGACCATCTTATAAGTAAAAACAAAACAAATACTCAATAATTCTGCTAAATGTTATCTGAATATGATTTCTATTTATGTCTTTTTTATTTACTTTCACATTGCAACACTTTAATGCAACATTCTTGTGTCTGTCATTTTTTGTTTCTTACTTCAGGTCTCATGAGCTACTAATAATCCTAAAAGAACGACCACCTCATTGTAGATCTTTGCAAAAATAACCAAGATGCTACAAATCACCTTCTGACACCTCTCACTCTCAGGCTTGGCTCCTCTACCTTTAAATGATGTCTCCGTAATGACCGTTAATATTCTCACCTTCATTCATCTATGAAAGTTTCAAAACACATTAAAAGAAATATAGAAAATGTAATATAAACTTTTTTCTTTCAAAATCAAACACTACTTTTTGCTACTTGAAATACATCATCTCCTACTGCTCTACCAGCTAAACTCAAACAAAATTCCATAGAAGTCTGATACCCATAGATTCACAGCAACCATAAAATAATTCTCTACCACTTATTCTCCCCATCATCTCAAATAGCTCCTGCCCTAAACAGTCTATTTCCATTTATATCTCCTAATTAAACTGACATTGTGCTTCTCCATTGAAAGCCTCCATGCATTGAAAGCCTGCACTCATGTACTTCATTTTAACTGTGGCATTATAAGCTGACATGCTACCTACTGAGACGTTGTTACACGGCTTGCACCTCAGATGACTTTCTACACTACAAAGCTATTCTTTGCTTTCCTATTCCTCTACTTTAAACCTCCTTAAATAAAACAAGTTTTCAACTTTTAAATGACCCTGTACTGCAATCCCAAATATCTACCCTCTAATTCTAATGCCCTTTTTTGCTCACATCCCATTACGACTTGCCTCATGACACATGATTTTAACAGCAAATCCTGTTATAATAGGGACACAATAACCCACACCAACAATATCCGCTTCTCACAAATGATCATAGCTAAAAAGCACTGTCTAGAAACAATTCATTTGCATCACTTAAAGTGGATAAGGTATCTGCCCTTTTATTATCTCCCCATCTTACTACACTATAACAAAACTCTCTCCTCTGCATTAGACACACTTGCCCCTCCCCAGCAGCGCAAAACACCACGCCGTCAGTTACAGCCCTGGCATGCTCAGCAAACACGCTATTTGCAAAAATGCTCCAGTACTGCTGAGCGTGTCTGGAGGAAAACTCACTCTGAACCCGATTTCATACACTATAAGTTTATTCTTCGTTCATACACTTCCGCCCTTCACTTAGCCAAACAAACTTACTTCTCTTCTCTCATATCTACTCTTTCCTCAAACCCTAAATGACTCTTCTCCACCTTTAACTCTCTCCTCTACCCACCCGCTCCACCACCCCCGCCTGTCTTTAGTGCTCAAGACCTGGCTGACTACTTTTTAAACAAAACACATACTATCCGAAGCAACATCCCAACACCAGCCTGCAATACTCCAACAACAGGCCCAATTACTCCCTCTGCCACCCTCTGTAACTTCCATCCAACCACTGAGAATGAAGTTTCTTCCTTACTATCTTCCTCACGCCTCACTACCTGCCCACTCGACCCTATCCCTTCCCATCTAATTCCCTCCCTATCTTCCACCCTCACTCCTGCTCTTACCCACATCTTCAACCTATCTCTCTCTACCGGCTCATTCCCATCTTCTTTCAAACACGCAAAAGTCACTCCCATACTCAAAAAACCCTCCCTCAACCCAAATTCTCCTGAAAGCTACCGCCCCATATCACTGCTTCCACTAACATCAAAACTCCTTGAAAAATTAGTTTACAATCGCCTAACCCACTTCCTGTACGCCAACTCCTTGCTTGACCCACTGCAATCCGGATTCCGCCCAAAACACTCAACTGAGACTGCCCTTACCAAGGTCACAAACGATCTTCTCTCTGCTAAAAATATTGGCCACTACTCTATACTCATCTTACTTGACCTCTCAGCTGCCTTCGACACAGTTGACCACCCCCTCCTCCTACAGACCCTTAGCTCTTTTGGCCTCTGTGACACTGCTCTTTCCTGGATTCACTCCTATCTTTCTCACAGGTCTTTTTCTGTGTCACTTGCCGGTGACTCCTCCTCTCCTATGCCTCTGTCTGTTGGAGTACCTCAAGGATCTGTTCTGGGTCCTCTACTCTTCTCCATCTATACTTCTTTGCTAGGTAAACTTATCAACAGTTATGGTTTCAAATATCACCTCTATGCTGATGACACCCAGATGTACCTTTCCACCCCTGCTCTCTCTCCCTCTGTCCTTTCTCATGTCAGCAACTGCTTATCTGGTATTTCTTCCTGGATGGCCTCTCACCACCTAAAGATTAACATGTCCAAGACTGAGCTCCTTCTTATCCCCCCCTCAAGCTCTACGCCGACTTCTGACTTCTCTATCCCTGTTGACGGCATCACCATTTCCCCATCGCCCCAAGTCCGCTGCCTCTGAGTCACACTTGACTCAAACTTATCCTTCACCCCCCATATCCAATTGCTTTCTGCATCCTACTGCAATCATCTACACAATATTTCTAAAATTCGCCCTTTTCTGAGCGCTGACACCACAAAGCAAATAATCCACTCCCTTGTTATCTCCCGACTTGACTACTGCAACAACCTACTCGCTGGCCTTCCTCTTTCCCGCCTCTCCCCCCTTCAATCCATCCTAAATGCCTCTGCCAGGCTGACCCACCTTTCTCGTCGATCTGTATCTGCTGCACCACTCTTTGAGTCCCTTCATTGGCTCCCCATTCACAGCAGAATTAAATTCAAAATTCTCACCCTTACATACAAAACTCTCACTAACGCCGCTCCCCTCTACCTATCCTCTCTAATACACAAGTATACTCCAGCCCGTCCACTAAGATCCAACAATGACCTGCTCCTTGCATCCGCAACTATCACCTCCTCTCATGCTAGACTGCAGGACTTCTGTCGTGCAGCACCTACCCTCTGGAACACTCTCCCTCGTGCTGTCAGGCTTTGCCCTAATCTTTCTTCCTTTAAATGCTCCCTGAAGACTTTTCTGTTCAGGGAAGCCTACCACCCAACTCAATAATAAATTAATTTCACTTACCTAATATTTCCCTCATCTAACTCTGTATTAACATCCTTCTCAATCTTGCAGTCCTCACCTCCTGTTTCCCAACCTCCTACCCTTCTAGATTGTAAGTTCCCACGGGAATAGGGCCCTCAATCCCTCCTGTATGTGTTTGTAAATTTTGTCCTGTATCTTACAAGTCTTGTATTATTTTATTTAAATGAATTGTATCCATGGACAACGCTGCGGAATATGTTGGCGCTTAATATATAAAGTATAATAATAATAATAATAATAATCATAATACTATCTCTTTACATTATACACATGTTCAAAAACTGTCTTTCTCTCATCATTCCTGAATGATGCACCAGCCTTACCTCACTTGATCTAGCTTACCCATTCAGCTACCACACTCATTCTCTATCCCCTTGACTATAAACTCCTTGCAAATATTGTATACAATTGCCTGCATATTTCCTTAGATTAACTTACATGTATATGTATTTTTCTCTATGTTAAAACCCTTTGCAGTCCTGTCCTCATATCTTTGAGCCCTTTTTTATGCAATATTTTTTTCACAATATTTATTTGATAGTAGTATTATGATTGTTTTTTCAGCTTCCTAGACATATTCATTACTGTATCAATCTCCTTATTAACCCCTTAAGTGCTAACAACGGCTCTGAGTCATCGCAGAGTTTTCCACTCTGGTGCTAACGACAGCTCTGAGCTGTCGCAGAGTTTCCCACTCTGGTGCTAACGACGGCTCAGAGCCGTCGTTAGCACCATTCCACCTTGAGGGAGATCTGGGGGCTCCAACCCACTCCTACCCCGGTTATAGGGCCTGCATTGTGACAGGCATCGCCGGGGCTTCACGTTATGCATGGTGACTTCACGCGCAATTACGTGATTACGTCAACGCGCAACTTTATTTATAATTCACAAGTATTGGAGCTGGGGGCATGCTGCTTAGAAGCCTGTATCTCAGGCATCTAATCAGCTACAGACCCCCAAGACCCACCATTGAAAAGATAATCGCCTAACCTTTCCAACAGGTTACGTTTTGGAGATCTAAAAAATAAATAAAAAATATAAAAAACCTTAAAACAGCTTAGCACCCAGGTGGGAAAGTGCTTAGCATTCAAAGGGTTAATCACATCTTTATCATACCCCTATCAACAAACAGTTGTTGATGTAAGTTTTTGATAGTAAAAAAATAACCTAGAATTGACTAACTAAAGTTTTCCCTAGGTAATGAAGGGATTAAGTGATGATGTGGCTAATAGGGCTTTAAAATGGTGGCTAGGAAGTTGATGTGTGTATAGCATGACTAAGGGTTGCTTTTCTGCCTTTTGATGCATAATAAATATTTGAAGATTTGAAATATATGAGTGCTGCTGCTATTTTTTAACTTCCTATGTTGATATTTGGGGATTAGAGCTGTACCATGATGCATCGTTGTACTTATTGACAAGAAACTTGGGTGCTGGATTGATACTTTGATTATTGGATTCCCTACTGGAGTGTAATTTATGTTTTTGGTATGTTTACAAATATTTTCCATAGCACGAATACTTTAAAAGGATATGAAACCCAAAAATTTGTCTTTATGATTCAGATAGAGCATGTACTTTTAAACAGCTTTGTAATTAACTCCTATTATTACATTTTCTTTTGTTTTCTTTGCATCTTTGTTGAAAAACAGGGATGTAAACTCAGGAGGGTGCACTTGTCTGGAGTACTATATGGTAGCAGTTATCCATTTGCAAGAGCACTAGATAGCAGCACTATTCCTGCCATGTAGTGCTCCAGACCTACCTACCTAGGTGTCTCTTTAGCAAAGAAACCATAGGAATGAAGCTAATTTGATAATAGAAGAAACTTGGAAAACATTTTTTAAAATGGTAAAGCTCTGTCAGAATTACAAAAATAATTATTATTTATCAAATGATGAAACAAAGCTAAATAAAATTATTTGTAATCAATCTAATATACTCTAGCAGGTAAAAAAAGTTCATTGGTGACACATTAAGGGACATGAAACCTACATTTTTTTCTTTCATTGCTTTAGAAAGAGCACACAATTTTAAACAACTTTCCAATATACTTCTATTATCCTTATCTGCTTTATTCTGTTGAAAGCCTTAGTTAAAAAGCATATCTAAATAAGATTAGTAGCTGCTGATTGGTGGGCTGCACATAGATGCCATCGTATGATTGGCTCACCCATGAGCATTGCTATTTCTTCAACAAAGGATTATCCAAAGTTAAATAATATAGTAAATTGGAATGTTGTTTAAAACTGTATTCTCTATCTGAATAATAAAATAAAAAATTGGGTTTCATGTCCATTTAAAGAGGAGAAAATTATACATTAGATTGTCCTTTTAAAAATTGTAATTGATAGACCGAAGAGTTCTATTATGCCACTCCTTGCTCTCATTTTTACAAGTGGTGAATTAAACATTGGGCTCCAAAGTAATCCAAAATCACTCTGAAAAATGTAGTGCTTTTAGAGACCTGAACTAAATTATAACTATCTAGTTTGCATAAGAAACACAAGAAATGCTATGGAAAGGATGTATTTTATGTTTAGGAATAATACTTATGAAAGAAAGTTTTGCCCAAGAATTAAAGGGATATGATAATGTGACAAGGTGCGGGACTGGGAAAGGGTCAAAGGTGCGTGTATTTATGTGTGTGTGTGCGTATATTATATATATATATATATATATATATATATATATATATATTATATATAATATATATGTGTGTGGGTGAGTGGTGTGTTTAAATATATCTGTGTGTGTTTATGTATGAATGTGTAAAGTGTTTTTTATTCTTAAGATACATTGAAATTATAGAACATAGAACAATATGAGGAAATACACTGCTTGAGCAGAATTTTTTGCATTCCATCAGGTTAGTGCTTAAGTTGCATCTGACATGAATTTTACTGTGAATACAAGTACGCAAACCGTGGGGTTATTAAAGGGATAGCGCTATAAATAAAACTTCCTAGCCTCCTTAAAAAGTCCTAACACCTCCAAGTTAGGATATTTAAATGAATACAAAACGACCAAAGAAAAGGAGGCACTTTAAAGTGAAGCTAGAAAAATGCAAAGTATATGAAAAACAGCTCTATAGATGTTTAGCGTACCTTTAAATGATTAATCTCAAAAGTTTACAAAAGCCTTCAATAGATCTCTGGTAACAGAATATACACAGTGATAACTGATCTAAAAAAACACTTCACACAAATTGATTAAATTAAATTTACTTGGACAATATTAAAACATTTATACAGGGACGTCTCCCTTGTATAAATAAATCTGTTAAAATTTGAATAATGACGGATATGAAATTAAAAAGTCCAAAGTCAAACTGTATTGGCTAGTATCCCAAATCAGTATCACTAGTAGTGTCTAAGAGTTCAATGAGTGAATTAAGTCCGTGTTGATAATACAACGAAATAACAGAAATGCTGGAATACCTCCACGAGCCTTTCCAAACTCGCGGCTTTGCTCCTACTGTTTGGAATGAGTGACGGCTCTCTCCTGGAGGATTTTAAATTCCTGGCAGACCAAAGCTGCTTCACCACTAACTTCAGATCCTCTGTGTAGTAATACAACCTCTCAGAAAGGAAGTAAAAGGATCCAGAGTTTTTACCGGTCTTATCGGACAGCAATAGGATGCAAATTCTTCTTACTTTTCCTCTGTATTGCTGTGTCTTTACTGGAGTTTGGGCGGCCCTGCTCTTCAGTACGTAATCGTACTCAGTACACTTGTGGTCAGTTGGTGATGATAGGTGGAGTAACGGCAGTTACCGTTCTTGCTGTACTGTAATCCACATCTACGCGTTTCGTCCTTACCATGGACTTTCTCAAGATCTTTTGTAAAATTTTGAGATTAATTATTTAAAGGTACACTAAACATCTATAGAGCTGTTTTTTCATATACATTTGCACTCTTATAGCTTCACTTTGAAGCGCCTCCTTTTCTTTGGTCTTTTTGTATTTGTGAATTTTACTGTGCACAACCCATAGAAGTCTATTATGTGAGGGGTTTAATGCACTCACACTATCTGCCATGCAAATGTTAGCCTGCACTAGAGTATCGTTCAAGCAATAGAAACTTTTGACTGCACTTAAGGAATATTAATGAAAAACAGCACTAATATTTTTGCGCTTCACTTGTGATTTAGCCCATTGTTGCCAGAATAATATATATCTTTTATACACTTGAGGCTATGAACCTATAGGGCCAGATTACGTATGGCACACTAACAGTTGCACGCAAGTGAAAAGGCGTTTATCGCATCTGTTTGTGCATGTTTGGTATAGCACTCATATTACAAGTTAAAAGTAAACCAATCACTTGAGCACAATTGAGGTTAACGTTTGTTGTGATAGCGCATCCTCAGAGCTCTGGTTAACTGTTTCACAAAACAAAAAAGTGTAACAAAACATTTCAAAAATAGATTACAAAGTACAGTCAAACTCATAATATAACTATCTAATTAAATTGTTTTTAAAAAATTGCACAAAAAATGTACGTATAAGGTTTCAAAGATATGAGGTCTCAGGTGTTAGAAAAAAAAAGGCAGGCAAAGGGCTTTAACATAGAGATAAATAAATAGGACATATTCTGCTATGTAAAGAATGTGAAATATTCATATTTTCATGTCGGCTTAGTTTACTTGAGAATATGCAATCAGGTTTGCATCCGAGTAGGGTGTTAAGTTATTATTTCCCTTTTTTTTAGTCCATTGACTTCTATTGGGGAATACATTAACAGTTGCGTGATATTTGAAGTTCGGCTTTTTTCTCACATCAGGTTAGAGCGCAAGCAAAAACGTTTCATTTTCAACTTGTAAAATAAGCACTACCCGAAGCGTGCAGCCCTTACTTTTAGCGTAGTTAGTGCGCAAGCGGGAGCATTAAATACTGCTCAACTTGGCAGGATGCACACAATGTCATCTACAATATGTAGGTCTCACTTCTAGGGATATGAACTCCAGAGTGAGAGACCATCTTTCTTTTTTCAATCTAAGTAAAGCTACAACACTCCTAGTAAAGCATTTCAATGGCAAACATGCTAACAACTTAAGCACATTCAGATGGTGCATTATTGAAAAAGTCATGCTACCCAGCAAGGGTGGTTATCTAAACCAACTCCTAGCCAAGAGGGAGGTGTTCTTGATGTTTAAACTTGACACCAGAATACCTAAAGGACTTAATTCCAAATATGATTTAATTATGGGAATAGTTACCAGCTATTGGTAACATTCTTTAATATTTTCATTAATATTTTCAATATTTTTACCCCTTATATATATTTCATTACAGGGTGTTTGTTTGCCCCCCCTTTCTTAAGACACTCTTTTTAGATACAGTTAGATACAGTTGCCCTACAGTGCCAGTTAGATCCACTTTGACACATTTGATTATATATGCAGAGTTGATATTCGTTTTCATTTTTTGGTCACATTGTTTTTGGTTTCTATACATTTACTTATTTGGTGCGCAAACATTCTGTATACAGATTTAGTTTATTGTTGTATAGCGAGCATCTTGTATTTATATGCATCTTTTCTGTATATACATATTTGCTTTATTTTGTTTTGGTGATTAGTTTCTGTTTTTATTCCTCCTTATGGTATTATCAACTTTATTAGGTCTAGCATAGTGCAAGTCTTGGTTTGCATACCGCTTCACTCTTATTTTAGCTATGTACAATAGTCCTGTTTCTGATCGCTTATGATAATTATATTTGCATAGATTGCTAATCATTACTGCAAGGTTCCTCCTATTCCTCTGTATTTTGAGCTTATTTATGCTAAATTATTTAGACACCACCCAGCAGGCGGGTTTTTGATTGATCTTTTAACCAATCATAATCAAGCTAAAGTTTTAAATTTACCTGTTAGGCACAGCACCTGTATGCTACGACTACGGCTCTATAGGCGAAACGCGTAAGCCCTGGTGCTGCGTCTGCACTTTTGTCTACTTGATTGTCTCTCCATTGATGGGTATGTATGTATGTGTATGTATGTATGTGTATGTGTGTATATATATATATATATATATATATATATATATATATATATATATATATATATGTGTATATATGTGTATGTATATATATTATATATATTATGTTATATGGGTAATTTGAATCTCACATATTAAGCATATTGAGGGTAACTTTAAATCTTGTATCAAATGTTTATAAAGCAGCATTCCACAAGTTTCTTTTTAAATAAGTTGTAACATATGTTTCTAATATAAGTTCCTCTCTACAAATGGTTATATGAGCATATTCTGTTATGTGCTATAACAACATTCTTATTTCCTGTGGGCCCCTTATGCAGATGTGAAGTTAACTACGTTTTTTTATATATTTCCTGTGACCTCATGTATGACGTATACATCACTATAAATTCTTTGTGTGTTCTTCAAATAAACGGGACTTTTGTGAAAACACTCAGTTGCATGTGTGTGTGATTTCAGTGGTCACCCCAGGGCCCTGAAGAAAACGTGTGCCGCACCCTTATCAGCCAGAGCAGAGCTAAGGAACAAAAGAAGTGACCCTACAAAACTGGTGTCAGAAGTGGAATGAAACAGGGAACTCTCGGAAGGTGAGTTGAACAAAGAGTCTTTTTATTCTGACCTTTTTTCTCTTACCACGAGACCCCTTAAGTTTCATTTTACATAGGAATAGTTGGGGAATATATATATGTGAATCTTTGGTAGATTCTAAAAGAGGAATAATAGATTTTTTTGGTAAAAATCAGGTTAAATATATATATGAATCTTTGGTAGATTCTAATCAAATCTTTGATTAAAAATAAAAAAAATAAAAAGGGAATAAGATTTCTTTGGTAGAAATCAGGTTATATAAAGTCTGGCTGAAGGGTTAAAACACACGTTTTCTTACTGCTTGCTTTTGAAATATTGCTGTATGGCTAACATTGTTTTAAAGTTATAAGATAAATACTGCATTGTTTATATGAATTTTCTTGCTGCTTGTTTTTAAATATGCTGTATGGCAAAATACTGTTTATTTGTATAAAGTGTTAAGGAAGTAAAATACTGCTTATTGTTTAAAGTATTAAGAAAGTAAACTGTTGCATATATGTATTGCTGTTTCTGAATGTTAGTTAAAAGGCTACATTTTTTCTGGTGAAGGGTGACCTTTGACCTAGAGATAATTAATGCCAGAAACTACTGAAAGAATCAGCATAGTGATATTTTTTTTTCTTTCTCTTGTTGTAAACTTAAGCATTAAGCACAATAACTGGTAATGGAGTACAACCATTCTAGTTAATGTGGTTTATGCAAAAAGATTCAATAATTAATTGCTCTTAAAGGTAAAGGTATTGTATTTTTTTATTTTTATTATTTTTTATTATTTGTTTATTTTTTGTATTGTATTGTATTTTGTTGTAAATGTTTTAAAAGATAAGTTAGGAGTTGAGAATGGGCAAATCCCAGTCTAAACAATTTCCATCACCTAGACCAGGTGAAAATTGTAAAGATTATGTGGGAAGGGTGTCGCCCGATGGGTTTATGTATATTATTCCTTGGGTTCAGAATATGGCAGATTGGACAGAAGCTATGAGAAGCTCTGATCCATTCCCCAGAGAGGGATAATGATACATTTCATATGAAAATGGTAAAAGGGTTGTGTCTAGGTGATGAAGAGGCATTTCCATGGTATAATGGTGATCCAAGATGGAATATGGATTATATGAAAAAGGGTGGGGAAAATTGGCTGACTGTTGCTCCATACTGGCGATATATTGATATAGATGGGAATAAAAAGAAGGGTAAAAGTGAGAAGCAAACACAGAAAGAATATTCACCCCCCCCCCTGTCCCATATAATGCCCCTCACCTACCTTTGCCATCATATAACAGACTATATCCTAGCCTCCCATCCCCTAGTGACATAGATCTAGAGACTATTGCTATTGCCTCTGCTCAGGTACCCCAGGAATGGACCTTGCCAGGACCTTCTGTAACTCCCCGATACCAGGTCACTAAACCTCCAATTATGCCCAAACCCCCGATTAAGGTTGAACCAGTAACACCTTCCTACCCCCCTACAATAACCCCACAATATAAAAGATGGAATGAAGAAGTAGAGGAGGAGGAGGCAGCTGTACCAGAAGCTAGTATGCCATTTCTTACTGTGGGCGACCAATTAATTATTAAACCTTTGTCCCCGGGTGAATTAAGGGAAATTACCAAGGGAGCCCCAAATCCCCGTCAACATCCATCAGCTTGTATTATGTATTTAAAAAGAATGTTACAAGGACAAAACATGACACAGACAGATATAAGAATTATTATTGATGCACTTCTAGACTATGACCCTGAATCAGGTTGGGAGTGGGGTAATGTAAAGAGTATTAGTAAATTGAGTCGAGATCCAACAATTAACTATGCCCTAAACACACGTGAAGGACTTGATGAAATGTGGACAGAATTAAGTATAGAAATGCATAGAATATGGAAGGATAAACAAAGTATGTCAATTGCACTAGCGTGCAAACAGAATACAAAGGAAACAGTAGTAGAATTTGTTAAGCGTTTTTATAAATGCTGGAAGGAAGAGGCTGGAATGGAATCAGGAGATGCAATGGGCTCTCTGAAGGTCCAGACTTGCATTAGTAATATGCAACCTCAGCTTTCTTTGTTGGTGAAACAACTTGTCTCTGATTGGCCAGAGTTGACTCCAGCAGAATTCTTGAAAAGAATTCATGAAAAAGAAGGGGCAGGTTGTTTTGACATCAGGAAATTAGAGGGAAAAAACGCTGCTTTTTATCAAAAGCAGAGTTTACAACATTGTGATCCATTCCAGGCCAGGGAAAGGGATAATACAGGGAGTAATAGAATGTTTGTGAGAGGTAGAGGGAGAGCTAGAGGAAGAGCTAGAGGGAATTATACTTCAAACAGAACACATTGTTTTAACTGTGGGGAACAGGGACATTGGAAAAATGAATGCCCAAAACCCCCTAATAATTCTGGCCCCCCTTACAATCCCCGACAGTATAACAGACAGCCTTACATAGCCCCTGCACCCATGGAGGCACCCAAACACAACATACAATGGCCATAGGGGTGCCTAGAAGGTAGCACTCCAATTTTTCCAGTGGTGTCAACAAGTTATCATGAGCAACCGTACTTAGTCCTAGAAGTAGAGGGAGAACCCCTACCATTTCTAGTAGACACAGGAGCTACATGCTCTGCCTTATGCTCAGATATGTATGATGGCATTACTGGAAAATCTGAACCTTCTCTAGGGATTAATGGAGTGCTGACTCAGACTCGCATCACACCGCCGCTTGAAGTTAGGGTACCCTGTACTGGCCAACAACTTTTGCACCCATTTCGTATTATAACTGGGTGTCCCCTTAACCTTTTGGGTCGTGATCTTATGGGTCCCCTTGGTTTGAAAGTAGCTGTCACTAGACAGGGTGGGTTAGACGTGAGTCTAGGGTCCACTAACCTGTGTTTTTTTTTAATGACATATTGACAGATGTCCCATCCTCTGTATGGGCATCTTCAAAACTTGACGTTGGTTTAGTTCAGTGTACCCCATATAAAGCCAGATTAAAACCTAATACTACTCCAGTGTTTATTAAACAATATCCATTGTCTAGAGAAAAGAAAGAAGGGATAAGACCCATGATAGAGGAATTCCTTAAACAAGGAATCCTCCATCCAGTAGTTTCTCCCTATAATACCCCCATAAATCCGATCCCAAAGAAAGACAATGAATATAGGTTAGTACAAGACCTAAGGGCAATTAATGAAATAGTAATCCCAATTGCCCCAATAGTCCCAGATGTTAGAACCTTACTCACAGCCATTCCACATGATGCCTGTATATTTACAGTCATTGATTTAGCTAATGCATTTTTTTCAGTCCGATTGGACCCTGAGACACAGCTACTTATGGCTTTTTATTATGATGGGCGTCAGCTTACCTGGACACGCCTCCCTCAAGGCTATGTGGCCTCACCTGCGGTCTACTCGCTGGTGCTTCAACGTACCTTGCGGTCATGGACTCCCAGCCACGGTTCCGTCCTCCTTCAGTACGTCGATGACCTACTGTTGTGTAGTCCTAACCAGGAGGCTAATACAGTAGATACAATAAGTCTGTTAAAACACCTTGCTGCTGAAGGTCATAAAATAGCAAAACATAAGCTACAAGTAGGAGTGACAAAAGTAGATTACCTTGGTTTTGTGCTTTCCCAAGGCCACCGGTCCATTAGTCCCAAACGAATCCAAGCGATTCAACAGATCCCAAAGCCAGTTACTAGAAAGGACATGCTAACCTTTCTAGGTATGATTAATTATTGCAGACAATGGATTCCTGAGTGCTCCCATCATGATTCCATTCTAAGGCAAGCCACAAAAGGGGATAGCCCTGAACATATACAATGGACCACAGACATGACTAAATCCTACATAGCTCTGAAGACTAGCATTATTAGTGCCCCTGCTTTAGGACTACCTGATTATTGTAAACCATTTCACTTGTATGCGAGGGACAATTGTAAAACCATGGCTGCTGTCTGTGCCCAAGAGCATGGTGGAGGCAATATGCGTCCCGTAGCTTTCTTTTCCAAAGTAGTTCCAATACCGGTACAAGGGATGCCGGCGTGTCTCCGAGCATTGGCGGCTTGCGCCATGGCTGTAGAGATGGTTGAAACAATCACATTAGGCCATCCAATAGTACTACACACTAGTCACCAAGTTTTACATCTTGTAAAAAATGTCACTACCCAACACATGACTTCTCAAAGACTTTCTGGTTATGAATGTATATTACTGAATAATACAAATCTGACTATTAAATATAGTAGTGTATCCTCAGGGCCAACTCAAATACTTAGTGCCTTACTTACAGGATCACCAGACTTTCCAACAGATCATGATTGTATAGAGGTAATACACCACATTACCACACCAAGACCTGACTTGATGGATAAACCTTTTGACCATGCTGATAATGTGTTTGTTGATGGTTCTTGTTCCCGACCTAGTGATGGTATTTATAAGACAGGCTATGCCGTTGTGCAACTACCAGACATTGTTCTAGACGCAGGCCCCATTCCTTATCCTTCTGCACAAGCTGCAGAATTAATAGCACTCACAAAAGCATGTAAATTGTTTGAAAATAAATCTGTTAACATTTACACTGACTCTCGCTATGCTTTTGGGGTTGTGCACGATTTTGGTATGATATGGAAACAACGTGGTTTTGTTTCAGCAGATGGCAAGACCATCTCTCATACAGACCTGATTAATGAACTTTTAGAGGCCATACAACTCCCAAAGGACATAGCGATCATACATTGCCGTGCACATACATACAAGTCTGACCCTATTTCCTTGGGTAATGCACTTGCAGATAAAATTGCTAAAGAGGCTGCTTATGTTTCTCATACACCCGGATCCACCATCCGTATGTATGCTGTTTTAGCCCCACCTTCATGTCCTACAGACCATATGCTTCTTGAACTCCAGGGACATGCCACTCCTAGTGACATATCTTTCTGGACTACTAATGGGTTAACTTTAGATGAGAATGGTTTGTTTTCAAAAGAGGGGAAGGTGGGCATACCGGAAAGCAGTGCACCACTCTTTATAGCACAAGCCCATGGTGTTGGACACCTAGGTATAAAACCAACAACTAACTTGTTGAAGCAATTTTTCTACATTAGAGGTATAGGTGATCATTGCAAGGCATATATTAATAGATGTGTATATTGCTTACAGACCAATGCAACCATCCCCAATAAAGCCCAGCATGACCACTTACCCCCACCTACAGCCCCATTCACACATCTTCAAATTGATTTTACACATATTCCAAAAACTGGCACTAAACAATTATATCTGCTTGTAATAGTTGACCAATTTTCTAAGTGGCCAGAAGCTTTTGTTACCCAGAGGGAAGATACAAAAACAGTCGCTAAAATTTTAGCCACTGAAATAATTCCCAGATTTGGTTGTCCGCTTCAGATTAATTCTGATAACGGTCCAGCGTTCATTAGTAAAATCACACATGAGTTAGTAGAA
Source organism: Bombina bombina (assembly GCF_027579735.1). Lineage (NCBI taxonomy): Eukaryota > Metazoa > Chordata > Amphibia > Anura > Bombinatoridae > Bombina > Bombina bombina. The sequence goes on along the minus strand of NC_069499.1, from coordinate 322,865,366 downwards.
TGGTTACAGATTAATTGGAACTTTCACATTCCCTACCATCCTCAAAGCTCAGGGATTGTAGAAAGAATGAATCGCAATATCAAGGAAAAACTTTTAAAGGCAACAGCAGGTACATGGGTTAAATGGCAAAACTATTTACCTGCTATTTTAGCAGAAATCAGAATGACCCCAAATAGGACAACCAGGTTGTCTCCATTTGAGGTCCTAATGGGTAGACCATTCCCAACTCCATGGGTAAAAGGCCCACTTATCATTAAAAATGGTGATTTAGATTGTATTAAGGAACAATATGTAAAACAATTGATTGATAAATTGAATGGCATCTATGGTGATGTGTCTTCCCGTTTACCTCTTCCCTCACAGGAACCAACCCATCCTTTCAAGCCTGGAGATCTGGTCTGCATTCGCCAGCTGAATAAAGCAAAGAAAGGAGGTTTCCCGTTCAGCAAGCCAGTCACTGTGATCGCTGTAACCAGGACTGCCGTACTGACTGATGATAAGGACATCTGGATACACGCTTCACGAGTGAAACTCTGTCCAAAGAGAGGAGAAGCGGGTGACAAGCTATCGGTCACCCCTCACAAAGGAGAAGTGGGTGATAAGGTATCGATCACTCCTCACAAAGACCAGGATGACCATCTCAATCATGGATCCAAGACATTTCTGCAAGATCTTCCTTTTCCTAATGGGGATATTGATATTTGTGTATATCCCAATAGTATTAATAACGGCATGTTATTACTCACCTGAAGATGCTGAACACTTTACACCTATTTGTGAACTATTTAAAACAAATAATAACTATAATCTTTTAGTAAGACCAAAAAGGTTTGCACCATTACATAGGACACCCCGTGTAACTGTCAAATGTTATAATTTGTTTGCTTGGTATGGTGATGCTATACATAATTATAGCATAAACCTAGAAGGTAGGGATCCAAAATGGTGTAATATCGAAGAAAAATGTGAAGTATTTATTTTGGAATCTGCATCAAAAAATCTATGTTACAATAACATTTCAAATATATTAACATTAACCCCACACAATGATATACAACAATGTAGCATGCAAGTTACTTCTTATATCAACTATACAAGCTACCTCTTGTCAGATCTTCCCCCCCGTTTTATGGGAATGCCAAATAAATTTAGTTTCAGAATGAATTCACGTTCAAGTACACATGAACAAGATACAAAAATATTTGGTAACATACAATATTTTCTATCTTTTCTTTATCGTAACAATCTAACAATGCCTAACATAACAACAATACAGGATGGTGGAAATCAAACTACAGTGATTACATGGCCTCAGAATACATACCTTGTATTTATGAGTACACGGTTTAGAAAGGGTAGTTCCTCAGAAAGTGTGCATGGTGGTTTTATACACTTTTGTAATCCACACACAACACCCAGTATTACACAGTTACACACAATACCCCTTCCCCACACTTGTGTAAATACTACAACATTCTCCCATATGGTACACATTTCCCTGAATATTTCTACCCCAGATGTCTCCTTATGTCGCCCGTCACGCAGACGACGTGAGTGGTATGATACTTTGTTAGGAGGAACTGGTGTAACTTTAGGTGTTCTTAATGGTATTGATAGTGAAATTATACGTAACAAAATATCAACTGCTGGTGCAGATATTGGGTCAGCATTACATTTGACAGGTCAATGGGCTCCTACTATATATGAACCTCAACGAAAGGGTTTGCAACTTGAATCTAGTATGTATAAATATTTGAATAACATCACAATGGCCATAGAGAATTTAGTCTCTGATAGTAGTAGTTGGAGCCTTTGTGGTTTACGTTATGTATATATGAGTCATAAACATTCTTATGTTCCCTAAGAGTGATAAACTACGCACCTTGTTAGAATTAGATAACCCCAAGCATAATGTATGGTTGAATATTGACACTTCTAGTGTAAAGTGCGTTGAATGGGAACATAATGGTTATGTTTCAAAACACTATTGTCTAGTATCAATTACTGCCTACACACCTGATGTTGTTAAATTAGCTTGTAAATTTTTTGCTTTACCTCATCCAGTTTTTAATCTCTTACATTCTAATTGGACGTGGTGGAAACCTACATTTATTGGTAAATATATAATCCCTGCTGAAAACACCACCACATCCCTTGAGCATTGTGATAGAACTGATCATGGTTTAGCTTGTAGACATGCCTCCCCAATCTTTGAACCCTGTTTATTAGCATCTGAGATTAATTCTTGTACGTGGCAGATATATCCAGAGAGTTTTTCTGTCATGCTAGAGACAGCCCCTCAAACTGTGTGTATGTCTACAAGTGTGCCAGTTGACATTCCTATTATTGACAGTCAGCTACCATTTTCTGGCTGTGTGTTTAATGTTAGCTTTTTGACTTGGGATGATAATAGTTACTTTCTACACCCTGTACTTACTTTTCATGAACATACTTTCTTTGCACCCCATGCCCTACCTATTTCTTCTTATCAGTTACCTGTTTCTACCATCCTTCAATTAATGGAAGGTCAAAAAGAAATGTTCACTCACTTACAAGGACATGCTAAAGCTATCTCTCATGGGGAAATACAAACCCATTTTGTTAAAAACAAATTATTAACTGTTTCATCAAAAATACAACAAGATTTAAGCCATCATTGGTATGATTTTTTGACAGGATGGTCCCCCACTGGGACAAAAATGGTTAAATTTGCTTTTTATCCTCTGCTCATTATTGTATTTTGTTTACTATTATTAACATTGTTTAACTGTTACATGTCTTGTACTTTACGAAAGAAAATATCAGGTATGATACAAGATGCAGAAAAAGTTCAACTGCAAAATTTAATTAGAGATAGACCCAGATAGTTTATATTGTAGGAACATTACAGATTATGTGATCACGATGTGATCAAAGAGGGGAATGATGGGTATGTATGTATGTGTATGTATGTATGTGTATGTGTATATATATATATATATATATATATATATATATATATATATATATATATATATGTATATATGTGTATATATGTGTATGTATATATATTATATATATTATGTTATATGGGTAATTTGAATCTCACATATTAAGCATATTGAGGGTAACTTTAAATCTTGTATCAAATGTTTATAAAGCAGCATTCCACAAGTTTCTTTTTAAATAAGTTGTAACATATGTTTCTAATATAAGTTCCTCTCTACAAATGGTTATATGAGCATATTCTGTTATGTGCTATAACAACATTCTTATTTCCTGTGGTCCCCTTATGCAGATGTGAAGTTAACTACGTTTTTTTATATATTTCCTGTGACCTCATGTATGACGTATACATCACTATAAATTCTTTGTGTGTTCTTCAAATAAACGGGACTTTTGTGAAAACACTCAGTTGCATGTGTGTGTGATTTCAGTGGTCACCCCAGGGCCCTGAAGAAAACGTGTGCCGCACCCTTATCAGCCAGAGCAGAGCTAAGGAACAAAAGAAGTGACCCTACATCCATGTCTACTATTTTTAACTTTTGAATAAAGTACTCAATTTTTATATCCACGGAGCATCCAGTACTCTTTATTCACGTACCTGCTTCCAGCCTTCTGGTTTGCTACCGCACAGAGCTCCGTCAGACCTGCACCTGTGACTGCCCAACCCCTTCAACTGCTGCTGTACATTGGATCATCCTTGCTGCTCATCAGACGCACTGCTACGGAGGAGGACCCCGACCGAGATGCTGTTCCTCGGAGAAGCGTGCAGCCACTAGCACAAGGTATTACTATCCAGCGGATTCATTATTTCACGCAACGCTGAAGGTAGCCTATGGACACTTGCAACAGAGAGCTGAGGAACCACCGGGGATAGGTGAGTCTGGCTGTGAGCTTTACATGCCAGTTTTCCGATTGCCTCTAGTGTTGCTGTATCCACAGAATAGTGCTGCCTCATTTGAGTGTCACAGTGGAAATGTTCCTTCTGTATGTTGATTGCTTGTAATGGGGTTGTAGGGTTCAGTCACTCGGTTGCCAACGAGATTTATTGATATTTGACATTAACTATTAAAGTGGGATTATCACTCTGTTCTCCGTTTTCTTCTTGGTGATTGTTTTAAGATATCCAGCCATGATTTCAATAATGAGATATTCAATACATTTATATATCTGACCCTGTCATTAGATGGAACAGAGCGTAGCAGTAAAGGGGTATTGGACTTTTAAAAGTTCTACCCTTCAATGTGTTCCCAAAGATCCATTTTTCCTACAAGTATACATTAAAAAGTTTTTTTTATAAATAGTTCCTTTACTTTTATTTTGTTATTGTAAATAGTTGGTTTTGTCCATTCAGTAGAAGAAAGAGGCTAGCCCATGGGGTTCCTGCAGTAGCTTTAAATACAATTAACCCTTATCATCTGTTTGACTAATTACATTGTCCCTTTAACAGTTATGAAACATAATGAGACTTTCCAAATTCATGCTCAAAATGCAATCATGTGAACCCATCACCTTTAAGCCATTTTCATTTAACTCATTCAGTTTATTTGAAAGGCAGGTTGGTCTATTTCGTTTTTACGAAGACATCTCTAATTGAGGTTTCCCATCTTATAGGGAATCATCTAAACAACAATGAAAAAGAAGCTAAGATCCTCATTAGTAGAAGAAAATATTAACCCCTTAACGACCACGAGGTACCCTATAGGGTTTTTTGAGCCATAATAGCGTGGTCTCGCTGACAGCTTACGGCAAGACCGTGCTATCAAAAAAATCAAGCCCCATTGAAAGACCAGCGATGTTCAGGGTATGTTGATGGTCCTTAAGGGGTTTAGAACATGTTTTTCCATAATGCATTTTAATTCTGGATGTATTATTAAACATTTTGTCAATTTACTCACTCCTTCATTAAGTTGACTTTACATACTGAACATTCTGCTCTTGATAATCTATATATGGGATATTGAACAAGCAGCACTAGAGAATTTATCCCTCTACTATACAAACACAAATATTTTTTTTTTAAAACTGCTGTTAATTATATGTGTGTGTAGATCTTCATGATTCATTCCGACAATAAAGCCATATATTGAGGTATATGTATATAAACACCTCCCACCTACAAAGTGATAGTTTAGCTATCACACCATCCGCTCTTGTCTTTGTCAGAATAGAAAGAAGGGAACCATTAAAATAAATTACCTGTCAGAGAGGTAATAAAAGCATTGGTTCACTAAATTAATTTGCGTTACATAAAGTTCTCTGAGAGCCTGAAGTTATGCATGATAAAGCTGTCTAAATGTCCTTGACCAATGTAATTGTTAAATTGCAGAACAGTTCAAGGTATTGCAGGTGGTATATAACGTAATGTAACTGCACTACATATTCAGATATAGATATTTTTTTTGTCTTAAAAAGAGTACATTTCATTGGTGTGCCTAAAGGTTGTAGTTTTAAATATTACATTGATAATCCCTATTGAGTATTTTTTGTCATATAGAATTTGGAGAAATCCTAATTGATATGTTAGACTAGTCGATAAGCCTGCCCAGATGGAAGTCAAATTATTTTTTAAACTACAGATGTAGAAATAACGTAAGTTTACAAAAAAAAAATAACATTACAGAAAATAAAAAAATCAAATTACCAAATTTAACAAAATTAAACCTAATATCTATTAAAATAAAAAAAGACCCCCCAAAATAAAAACACCCCCTACTCTAATAATAAACTACCAGTAGCCCTTAAAAGGGCTTTGGCAGGGCATTGCCCCAAGATAATCAGCTCTTTTACAAAAAATATACAAAGTCCCACCTAACATTAAACCACCCACCCCCCAAAATAAAAGAACCTAACACTAAAAAACCTAAACTACCCATTGCCCTGAAAAGGGCATTTAGCTCTTTTTCTGCCGTTCCCTAATCTAAATAAAACAAATCCCTCCAAAAAAACCTTAAAAAATCCTAAGTCTAACCCCCAGGTTGGTACTCACGGTTCCTGAAGTCTGGCGGAGAAGGTCCTGTTCCAGACGGTGAAGTCTTCTTCCAAGCGCAACCTCTTCTTCTTCCAGGAGCATCCTGCACAAAGCGGAGCTGAAGACTGCCGATGTGGGTTTTTGCGGTTTAAAGTGTTGATAGGGTAAATAGGTTTATTGCGATGTAGGGGTTTTGCGGTTTAGGGGTTAATAGGGTAAATAGGTTTATTGCAATGTAGGGGTTTTGCGTTTAGGGGTTAATAGGGTAAATAGGTTTATTGCGATAATAGGCATTTTGCGGTTTTGTGTAGGATTTTTTTTTTATATTTCGTGCGGGCAGTGTTTTATTTTTTAATACTTGATGCGGGCAGTTATTATTATTTTTTTAATACTTGATGCAGGCGTTATTTTTCTTAATGCTTGATGGGGGCGGTTAGTTTTTTTTTTTTTTAATACTTGATGTAGGCGTTTTTTTATTTTTTTAAATACTTTAATGTGGGCGATTAGGTGTTGCTTTTGTAATGCTCCGTTTGCCTTCGCTGCATCCACCGGGATGCAGCTTACGCTGCATCCCGGTGGATTCTGAAAATGGCAGGGTGGTGAAATAATCCACCTTCAAAGCTGCATTCAGGTGAATTCTTTTGTCCTCGCGCTGCCAACATTCCATTCAGGATGCGTGCGCATGGCATTGAAAACACAGATTAAAGTCTGCAGCCAGGAGCAATCTGACAGTGTTTGAAAGAGTGTGAGTTATTTTCCATGTGTATCATTTGCTCCAGTTGTCTAAATTTTGCCTGCCCAGTATTTATGTTTAATTTGTTAGCCAATTTACACAGGCAAGCAGCATTATATTTAAAGCAGCTGCATGAACACTCTTTCAAATGGGCTGGTCTCTCTCTCTCTCACACACACAACTGCACCAGGAGATTAATTTCTGCTGCTTTAGCTTTTCTATACCAATGCCTCAGTGGTGAAATTTTAAAGGGCCAGTAAAGTCTAGTTATGTGCATTTGTCTTTATTGGCCCATTGGTCTATTTATCCGCATAACGAGTAGACGGATGGAAATGGGACAAAAATGTGTAAGTAACAATTTTTTTCATGTTTGTTAGTCACATTTGTTTTGTTTTCCTTCTGCATTTTCAGCCCCGAAAAAAGGACAGTGAACTTTTTAAATAAAAATATTAAAAAGAACAGGTCTCAGTATTGATCCCTGGGGGACTCCACTGATTACCTTTGTCCAATTTGAGTATGATCCCTTTACTACTACTCATTGCTCCCTGTCTTTTATGCAGTTATTTATCCATGAGCTAACATTTTCACCTATTTCCAGTCCCTTAAGGTTGTACATTAAACTCATATATGGCACTGTCTCTCATGTGGCACAGTATCAAATGCCTTTGCAAAATCCAAGTATATCACATCAACTGATTGCCCTTTATCTATATTTTTACCTACTTCCTCTCAGAATCTAATTAGATTAGTTTGGCATGATCTATTTCTCATAAAACCATGTTGATTTGAACTCATTGGGGCCAAATCATCAAGCTCCGAATGGAGCTGGATGCCCCTGTTTCTGTGCGAGCCTTTAGGCTCGCCGGAAACAGACGTTAAGAAGCAGCGGTCTAAAGACTGCTCTGAGGCTGCGGACATCAATCCGCCCGATCATATACGATTGGGCTGATTGGCATCAAATCTGCAAGGGGCAGCATTGCACAAGCAGTTCACAAGAACTGCTTATGTAATGATAAATGCCGACAGCGTATGCTGTCAGCATTTATCAATGTGTGGCAGGCATGATACGCTTCATCGTGTCATGTCCGCTCGCACTTTCATAAATCAGCCCCATAATCTTGTTTACATGAATATACTCATCAATATAATCCTTTATAATCCCTTCAAGTATCTTCCCCACTATTGATGTAAGACTTACTGGTCTATAGCTTCTTGGATCAGCCCTGCTTCCCTTTTTAAAGAGTGGCACCAAATCAGCTTTATGCCAGTACTATGGTACTATGCCTGAGGATAATGAGTCTTGAGTAGAGGTTTGTCTATAACAGTGCTAAATTCATGTAAAACCATTAATATAACCCCTCATAATCCCTTCAAGTATCTTCCCCTATAAAGCTAGCTGACTTGAGCATGCTAATTGTGCATGCTAACATGCAGCTTAAATTTGTTCTTATGTTACTACAGTGAGCGTGCTTGTAAGACGTAAAACAATTTCTATATCATCCTCCAGTTGAACATTTGGTGATGTTAGTAAAGTTGTTATGGGCCTATGATCGTTACACAGTTTAATACATGTCCCCATATGATTTCATTCATGAGTTCTAAGTCTGCCAAACAGTATTTTCTTCTTAACTAAAAACATCCCCCTGTCTGAAAAAAATGTACACACTATCAGCTACTTAAACATAGAAAAGTATTAACAGCAACTAAATGGATAATGATGTTGCAAATGGGGCTATAGACAGTGTAGGGGATCTAGAGGATGATGTCAATAATACTATGATAAAAGATTCAAGTTCATAAAAAGCAGTCACTGAGATTACGAGTTTGGCGTTAACAGGGGTGCGTTGCTAACGAGGCTTTTTTTTCTAACGCTACCTTAAGCCAACGCTGGTATTTGAGGGTTTTTTAAACCTGGAGGTAGCCGCAAAAAGGTGAGCGTAGAGCAAAATTTAGCTCCACATCTCACCTCAATACCAGCGTTGCTTACGGTAGCGGTGAGCTGGCTAAATGTGCTCGTGCACGATTTCCCCATAGGAAACAATGGGGCTGAGCTGGCTGGAAAAAACCTAACACCTGCAAAAAAGCAGCGTACAGCTTCTAACGCAGCCCCATTGTTTCCTATGGGAAAATAAAAAATATGTCTGCACCTAACACCCTAACATGAACCCCGAGTCTAAACAACCTAATCTTACACTTATTAACCCCTAATCTGCCACCCCCGCTATCGCTGACACCTACATTATATTATTAACCCCTAATCTGCCTCTCCGGACACCGCTGCCACCGACATTATCCCTATCAATCCCTAATCTACTGCCCCCAACATTGCCGCCACCTACATTATACTTATAAAACCCTAATCTGCCGCCCCCAAAGTCGCCGCCACCTACCTACAATTATTAACCCCTAATCTGCCGACCGGACATCGCAGACACTCTAATAAATGTATTAACCCCTAAACCGCCCTCACTCCCACCTCGCAAACACTAGTTACATTTTATTAACCCCTAATCTGCCCCCCCAACGTCGCTGACACCTATCTACATTTATTAACCCCTAATCTTCCGACCCCACTATAATAAATGTATTAACCCCTAAACCTAAGTCTAACCCTAAGTCTAACCCCCCTAACTTAAATATAATTTAAATTAAACAAAATTAATTTAACATTATTAAATAAATTAATCCTATTTAAAACTAAATACTTACCAATAAAATAAACCCTAAGCTAGCTACAATATAACTAATAGTTACATTGTAGCTAGCTTAGGGTTTATATTTATTTTACAGGCAACTTTGTATTTATTTTAACTAGGTAGAATAGTTATTAAATAGTTATTAACTATTTAATAACTACTTAGCTAAAATAAGTACAAAATTACCTGTAAAATAAATCCTAACCGAAGTTACAATTACACCTAACACTACACTATTATTAAATAAATTACCTAAACTACCTACAATTAATTACAATTAAATTCAATAAACTAAATTACAAACAAATCAATAGGATTTTTCCTATCTTAATTCTGATTGGCTGATAGAATCCTATCAGCCAATCGGAATTCAAGGGGCACCATCTTGGATGACGTCATTTAAAGGAACCTTCATTCTTCATTAGGACGTCGTTTGAAGAGGATGGCTCCGTGTCGGCTGGATTGAAGATGGATCCGCTCCACTCTGGAAGGATGAAGATAGAAGATGCCGCTTGGATGAAGCCTTCTGCCTTCTGGAAGACCCCTTCTGCCCCGATCGGATGAAGACCTGCCGTATGGAGGACCACTTGTGCCCGGCTGGGTGAAGACGGCTCAAGGTAGGGAGATCTTCAGGGGGCTAGTGTTAGGTTTTTTTAAGGGGGGATTGGGTGGGTTTTAGAGTAGGGGTGTGTGGGTGGTGAGTTTTAATGTTGGGGGGTATTGTATTTTTCTTTTGCAGGTAAAAGAGCTGATTACTTTGGGGCAATGCCCCACAAAAGGCCCTTTTAAGGGCTATTTGTAATTTAGTATAGGGTAAGGAAATTTTATTATTTTGGGGGGCTTTTTTATTTTATTAGGGGGATTTGATTAGGTGTAATTAGTTTTTTTTTTTTTCGTAATTTAGTTTATTGAATTTAATTGTAATTAATTGTAGGTAGTTTAGGTAATTTATTTAATTAGTGTAGTGTTAGGTGTAATTGTAACTTAGATTAGGATTTATTTTACAGGTAATTTTGTACTTATTTTAGTTAGGTAGTTATTAAATAGTTAATAACAATTTAATAACTATTGTACCTAGTTAAAATAAATACAAAGTTGCCTGTAAAATAAATATAAATCCTAAACTAGCTACAATGTAACTATTAGTTATATTGTAGCTAGCTTAGGGTTTATTTTATAGGTAAGTATTTCGTTTTAAATAGGATTAAGTTATTTAATTATGTTAAATGTATTTCGTTTAATTTAAATTATATTTAAGTTAGGGGGGGTTAGGGTTAGGTTTAGACTTAGGTTTAGGGGTTAATAACTTTAATATAGTAGCAGCGACGTTGGGGTGGCAGATTAGGGGTTAATAAATGTAAGTAGGTGTCGGCGATGTTAGGGACGGCAGATTAGGGGTTAATAAAATTTAACTAGTGTTTGCAAGGTGGGAGTGCGGCGGTTTAGGGGTTAATACATTTATTAAAGTGGCGGCGATGTCCGGTCGGCAGATTAGGGGTTAAATCATTTTATTACAGTGTTTGCGATGTGGGGGGTCCTCGGTTTAGGGGTTAATAGGTAGTTTATGGGTGTTAGTGTACTTTTTAGCACTTTAGTTAAGAGTTTTATCAAAAATCATAAAAGGAAAACCAAATAAAGTTCTGAATCAAGGATATGTCTGTGTCCTCTGGATGAGTTTTTCAGCTTGTTAGCATTCCTCAGTGAGATCCCATGAAAAAGGAAACAGAAAATTGCAACATAGTGTGAATCTGTAATGGCACTTTGAGGAAGTAGTTGTTTTATAACAAATGACTACTCACATTTGTTGGAGCTTTCGACTAAGCTCAAGGATATGCGCACTCCCACTTTATACTGATGGGAAAACAGTACACTAGGCAAAACTTGGATACAAATTTATTTTAAAATATATAAAATCGTCACATAAGCCTTGATAACACCACAATGTAAGGGTACAAAAGCAGATATGCTGTAATAAATGCTTCAAATCGCCAAACTTGCAAAGAGGTAAATGGATCAGCAGGAGTGTGACCGCCGAAACCAAAACCTCTTTAGTAGCAAGACAGTAGCGCTAAGCCCCCAGGTGTCCTGGCTAGTGTAGAGACGTGATAAAACTCAATATAGAACAGTTCAGTTCTATATTGAGTTTTATCACGTCTCTACACTAGCCAGGACACCTGGGGGCTTAGCGCTACTGTCTTGCTACTAAAGAGGTTTTGGTTTCGGCGGTCACACTCCTGCTGATCCATTTACCTCTTTGCAAGTTTGGCGATTTGAAGCATTTATTACAGCATATCTGCTTTTGTACCCTTACATTGTGGTGTTATCAAGGCTTATGTGACGCTTTTATATATTTTAAAATAAATTTGTATCCAAGTTTTGCCTAGTGTACTGTTTTCCCATCAGTATAAAGTGGGAGTGCGCATATCCTTGAGCTTAGTCGAAAGCTCCAACAAATGTGAGTAGTCATTTGTTATAAAACAACTACTTCCTCAAAGTGCCATTACAGATTCACACTATGTTGCAATTTTCTGTTTCCTTTTTCATGGGATCTCACTGAGGAATGCTAACAAGCTGAAAAACTCATCCAGAGGACACAGACATATCCTTGATTCAGAACTTTATTTGGTTTTCCTTTTATGATTTTTGTTATCACATTTATTTCACTTTTTTTTTCTTTGTGATATTTGGTATATTTATTGTAAAGTTAAGAGTTTTATGTTACAGCGTTAGCCCATAAAACTCTTAACTACTGATTTTTAAATGCGGTCGAAGTCTTGACAGGAGTCTACTGCTCACTTCTTCCAAGACTCGTAATGCCAGCGTTAGGCAAATCCAATTGACGTAAGGGGATTTGCGGTAGCCTCGAATCGTGGAAGAAAAGTGAGCGGTAGACCCTTTCCTGTCTGACTCGTAATACCAGCATTAGGTAAAAAGCAGCGTTGGGACCTCTCAACGCTGCTTTTTAAGGCTAACGCCAAACTCGTAATCTCGGTGAGTGTTAATAGTATTATTAAAAAATGATTAAGCAATAAATAAATGAAATAAACCACTGACTGGATTAATAAAATTGTGTTTGAAATGAATGGTTAACACCTGGCAGTATACATCAAACTTTTTGCAGCTCAGTATATAACAAATACAATTACCAACTCCAAATAGAAAGACAGGTAACCATGTAAGGTTAGGTATTCCCAATGCAGTCTTTGGATTTAAAAGTTTCAGGTTCCTCCAAATCTCCTATGCATGTAGGGTGCTGCTACACTTAGAGTTGTGTCACTGTCACTGAACACTCTCAATTCATGAAAATTCTGTAGCAAGACAAAAGAGGAAAGCACAACCCCACATCAAGGTAGAAGATTAACTTTATTAGCACACGGCACATGGTTAAAAACACTTACAAGATGAATATATAAAAAATGCATTAAGCACAATCAGGGAGAAACCTCAGCCCGGGTCTGTAAAACCCTTTTTTGCCTGTTCAGTCCACTATGGGAATACTTGTATTTGTCTCCATCATGGCTTGTGCCTGTATCTCCGTTTTCACCAAGAGCAATTGAAGCTCTGCCCTCAACACGTTTCGTTCACCCCTAAGTAGGCTGACCATATTGCCGCTTTAAGAAGGAACACATATGAAAAATACATATGTGAGGGTTCTTATACAAAACCATTTCTTTAAACAGCCCTGAAAACAGCCCTGACATATGTATTTTTCATATGTGTCCCTTTTTAAAGCGGCAATATGGTCAGCCTACCCCTAAGCAAACTTTCTCAAGAGGAGTGTAACTGATAGGCCTTTGGGATTCTGATACACTGTGATTCTCGAAACTTCTCTTAATATTTTCTATGTGATCGTATATGCGGCGCTTGACCTTGGTCCTACCAACATATATTTTGTCACACTCGCAGGGAAGGCAATAGTCCGCATACATGGACACGCAGGAGGCAGAAAGTGGACATCTTCCTCAATGGAAGAATAATATACCATTAGGCCAATTCCTAAGGATTCGTAGGAACTGTACTGCTCTAGAAGATTTTGAGGAAGAATAAAAAATTCTTGAACAAAAATTATTACAGAAAGGGTATGATGGAAATTTGATCCAGAAGGCTAAAGACAATAGTAGAGGTAGAAAAAGAGAAGATCTGCTTATGAATAAGACACAAACATTGGGTAACAATAATAAAAGACATGAGGGAGCAAAATTTATTACAACATACAACCTAGGGGCAGGTTTTATAAATCCACTCTATAAAAACATTGGAGCATTCTTTTAACTGACCCAATTTTAGGTCCCCATTTGGATAGAAATCCAATTACTATTTTTAAGAAAAATTGGAGTATAAAAAATATATTAGCCCCTCAAAATTACGGTCCAAAAAGGAAAAAAATAAAGGTAACCTTTCAGCCTGGAGTACAACTAAGGGAGGGACGTTCAAATGTAGGAGGTTGAATTGTTGTATGTATGGATTGATTAAAAAGGGGGACACTATCAGCAATTGGGATCAAATGAAAGATTTCAAAATTAGAGATAAGGCCTCCTGTGTGTCCGTGTATGCAGTGTATTGCCTTAACTACGAGTGTGACCAAATATATGTTGGTAGGACCAAAAGGAAGGACAAGCGCCGCATATACGATCACATAGAAAATATTAAGAGAGGTTTTGAGAATCACAGTGTACCAGAACACTTTAAAATAGCTCATGGACAGAACCCCAAAGGCCTATCAGTTAAGATTTTGGAAGTAAAACCAACCTCAGTAATGATCATCAGAGGTTAATGAGACTCGGGCAATGTGAGACAGAATGGATACATTTGCTAGATTGTCTGTCTCCTAAAGGGTTAAACATAGATTTAGACTTGCAGGCCTTTATGACCTAAAAAGCCCATTTTTTTCTTAGAATAACTAATATTTTTATGTATTATACGTAAGGTTAGTATTAAGAGTATCTTATAATTTTAGGAATTTTGAAAGTATTAATGAATTCATATGGTTTGAAGTGTTTTAATGTTTTAGTGTAGAAATTTTAGAAATTTTAATGTGTCAATGAATTAATGTGATTAGATGTGGTTCTTGTGCACATGATAATCTGCTATTTGTTGTTGACGAAATTATCAACTATAACTTGTCTCATCGAATTAATATGCCCCAGTATGTTAACTAACATGTCCCAGCATGTTAACAGTCCCAGTATAAAGACGATAGTTCATGTTAGGAACAATGCATTTTTAATTATGTTTTATTTGTGTATATTAGGATTGTTTTTGACATTCATCATATGTTATTTTGCGTGGTATATTCTTAAGAAAATGCTGTCTATAGCGGTCCCCCAGCAAGTTGTGTTATTAGACGTGACAGGCAGGAGGTGTATCCGCTCTGGATTGACGATTGGGCCACATGTTGATGACGATGCCTATAAGAACGCCCATAAATATGTCAGAGAAATTAGGCCGGTCTGGATATGCTTACCGAATTGGCTAACTACCAACTAATGGGATTTCAACTCTGCAAATTTAAAGGGATGCTTAATCCAACGTATTATGACTACATGCTTACACTCCTCTTGAGAAAGTTCGCTTAGAGTCAAACAAAAGCGTTGAGGGCAGAGCTTCAATTGCCTTTTGGTGAAAACAGAGATACAGGGACAAGCCGTGATGGAAACAAATACCGGTATTCCCATAGTGGACCGAACAGAAAAAAAAGGATTTTACAGATCTGGACTGAGGTTTCTCCCTGATTGTGCTTAAAGGGACACTCAAGTCAAACTTAAACTTCAATATTCAGATACAGCATGCAATTTTAAACAACTTTCCAATTTACTTCAATTAACAAAATGTGCACAGTCTTTTTATATTTACACTTGTTGAGTCACCAACTCCTACTGAGCATGTGCAAGAATTCACTGCATATACGTATATGCATTTGTGATTGGCTGATGGCTGTCACATGATACAGGGGGAGTGGAAATAGACATAACTTTGCAATTTATTTAACAAAAATCTACTACTCATTTGAAGTTCAGACTAAGTGCTATTGCATTGTCTTCTTATCATGCATTTGTTGATTATGCAAATCTACTGTATTGACTGGTCCTTTAATGCATTTTTTACATATTTATTTTGTAGGTGTTTTTAACCGTGTGCAGTGTGCTAATAAACGGCTAGATTACGAGTTTTGCGTTATGAGCGGCTCGGTGCTAACTTGCAAGTTATTTCCACCGCTCACCTCCCTATAGCGCTGCTATTACAGGTTTGCAAAAACCCAGCGTTAGCAGGCAATATGGCAGCATTGAGCAAAATTGAGCTCCATACCGCACACAAATATCAGCGCTGCTTTGAGCTGGTTTTACGTGCTTGTGCACGATTTCCCAATAGACATCAATGGGGAGAGCCAGCTAAAAAAAGCCTAACACCTGCAATAAAGGAGCGTAAAGCTCTGTAACGCAGCCCCATTGTTTCCTATGGGGAAAGAAAATTTATGTTTACACCTAACACCCTAACATAAACCCCCGAGTCTAAACACCCCTAATCTGCTGCCCCCCAACATCGCCACCACCTACATTATACTTATTAACCCCTAATCTGCCGCCCCGACACTGCCGACACCTACATTACACTTATTAACCCCTGATATGCCGTCCCCAATGTCACCGCCACCTACATTTCAGTTATTAACCCCTAATCTACCGCTCCCGACACCGCCTCCACCTACCTACACTTATTAACCCATAATCTGCCGCCCCCAATGTCGCCGCCACTATACTAAAGTTATTAAACCCTAAACCTAACCCTAAGTCTAACCCTAACCCTAACACCACTAACTTTAACATAATTAAAATAAATCTAAATAAAAATTACTATTAATACCTAAATAATTCCTATTTAAAACTAAATACATACTTACCTGTAAAAAAAAAACCTAAGCTAGCTACAATATATAACTAATAGTTACATTGTAGCTCTCTTAGGTTTTATTTTTAAGACATCCGGCGTGGAGTATCCTCTTCTTTCGACGATGAAGGTTCCTTTAAGGGACGTCATCCAAGATGGCGTCCCTTGAATTCCGATTGGCTGATAGAATTCTGTTCCAATTGCATCAGCCAATATGATTTTTTCAATCGGAATTCAAGGGATGCCATCTTGGATGATGTCCCTTAAAGGAACCTTCATTCTTCAGATTCTTCAGTAGCCATCGAAAGAAGAGGATGCTCCGTGCCGGATGTCTTGAAGATGGAACTGCTCCAAGGTGGAAGGATGAAGATAGAAGATGCCGTCTGGATGAAGACTTCTGCCCGCCTGGAGGACCACTTCTTGCCGCTTGGATGAAGACTTCTCCCGGCTTCGTTGAAGACTTCTTGCCGCTTGGATGAAGACTTCTCCCGGCTTCGTTGAGGATGGATGTCCGGTCTTCAAAAACTGTAAGTGGATCTTCGGGGGTTAGTGTTAGTTTTTTTTAAGGGTTTATTGGGTGGGTTTTATTTTTAGCTTAGGTTTTGGGCTGAAAAAGAGCTAAATGCCCTTTTAAGGGCAATGCCCATCCAAATGCCCTTTTCAGGGCAATGGGGAGCTTAGGTTTTTTTTAGATAGGATTTCCTTTTGGAGGTTTGGTTGTGTGGGTGGGGGGTTTTACTGTTGGGGGGTTGTTTGTATTTTTTTTTACAGGTAAAAGAGCTGATTTCTTTGGGACAATGCCCCGCAAAAGGCTCTTTTAGGGGCTATTGGCAGTTTAGTTTAGGCTAGGGTTTTTTTTTATTTTGGGGGGGCTTTTTATTTGGATAGGGCTATTAGATTAGGTGTAATTAGTTTAAATATTTGATAATTTCTTTTTTATTTTGTGTAATTTAGTGTTTATTTTTTTGTAATTTAGTTAATTGTATTTAATTAATGTAATTGATTTAATTGTAGTGTAAGGTTAGGTGTTAGTGTAAGACAAGTTAGGTTTTATTTTACAGGTAACTATGTATTTATTTTAACTAGGTAGCTAGTAAATAGTTAATAACTATTTACTAACTAGTCTACCTAGTTAAAATAAATACAAACTTGTCATAATAACAACATCAGGCTGGAAGTCAGCCATGAAGTCAGGTAAGATGTTTTGCCAATACATGTATTACACATGTTATAAAAAATAAACGGACAATAATAGAGTCGCTGCAGTACTGCTACACATTCCATATCATTTTGCATCTCTCCAAAATTTTCCCTCCACCAAAGCTACATAATTCAATGTGGATCTCTTCGTTCTGTTTATGTTAAACTTCTGAGAGATACTGCTCTTGTCCACGTTAAGGAATTACACAAGAACTTTGAAAACAGATCTGAGAATTGTGTCTACAAATATCACTTATGTAAGGAGCAGGTGTGTGGATGGTGAGGAATGTGAGAAATGTATTTCCTTTCACCCATACTACTTTCTCACTTGTCACATTCCTTGGAGGTGTATTTATGGGGTTGGAGTAATATCCAGGGGAATATTTCAGTAAAACTGCTACTTCTCCTGCTTCAGTTGAAGTAAAATATCATAGCAAACTGTGTCTAGGGGACTAAGCACGTGTTAATCCTCCTCTCTTGGAGGTGTTTTTTGGGGATTTTGTGTACCAGAGGCCTACAAAGTTCAGAAAGTCTGCTGCTGCTGCCTCTACCCTTCCTGCTCTGTGGTGGTCATCATCCATCAATGCCTAATACTCATGGAAATGCTGGCCTTTGTGTCCTATGGGGCTTTAGCCACTTATTTGTCCTCCTCCTCTCTTGGAGATATATATTTGAGGTTTATGTACTGTGAAGCCTACCTAGTTCAGTAAGTCTGCTACTGCTACAGAGTCTGTAAAACAGAAAAAGAGGTGCTTCATTGTGTGTATCAATTAGCTTCACAATCCTTGCCCAAACAGATACTTCCCAGCTCCCAATGTACTCACAAGAGTAGCAGCACCCTAGTGCACTGTCGGAAACATTATGGGGTCCTGCAGCGCCCCAGCTCACTGATCTTGTGCTTGCTGGAACAATGGTGGGCAGGTTCTTTGTGTGTTTGTGAGTCACACAGCCACATAGCTCCAAATCCTCTGGTTTTCAGTCAGAGCAGGCAGCTTTGTGTTAGGTCTTGGTCAGTCCTGACACTGCAGACCAGTTCCTCAATGTGCAGTATGTAATTAAATGAGTGTTAGCTGACAGGCAAAGAGGTGGATCCTGAGGTCTCAGTGTCTTTCCATAACTGATACCTGCCACATGAGATGTTCCTAAACTGCAGGTGAACCGCAGTTCAGTGGCACTGCTGTTGCCACTCCTGCTCTTGCCCAACCAGCTTTGTGGTGGTAATTATCAGTTAAAGTAAAAAATATTAGCAATACTGTGTCCAACAGTCTCTAAGCACGTGCTAGTCCTCCACTCTTGGAGGTGGGTTTTTTTGGGTTTTGTGTACTGGAGGCCTACATAGTTCAGTAACTCTGCTGCTTGCTGCTGTCTCTCCTGTTCCTGTCATTCCTGCTCTGTTGTGGTCGTTATCAGTTAAAGTAAAAAATGGACTCAGGAGCAGCAATGCACTAATGGGAGCCGACTAGCTGCTGATTGGTGGCTGCTTATATATGCCTCTTATCATTAGCATGTATTCAGCTAGCTCCCAGTGCTGTATTGCTGCTCATTTAACAAAAGATACCAAGAAATTAAACAAATTAGATATTGGAAGTAAATTGGAAATTTGGTTAAAATTGCATTTTCTATGTGAATCATGAAATAAAAGATTTGAGTTTTATGTCCCTTTAAGTACTGATGGCGGTTTTCAACCAGCAAAATCAGCTATTTTAAATGACAGAATAAAGGTAAAGCAGTTTTTGTGAAGAATTTAAAATAGATCATTAGGAACACTTTAAAGACAAGTTAACAGTTCAATGTCACTTTAAAGTCAGCCTAATCTAAGAATTCATCAGTTTGTGTAATATATTAGAAATTTACAGACATTCACATTAGGACAGTAACAGTAATGTGAGAATGAGTACTTGAAATAAATTCGTTTATGTATGTTGCTAGGTAACACCACCTTTATTTCTATATCTGTACTGTGAAATGTGTTTTTTCTTGCATAAGTAACCTCTATGAAAATTAATTTCCTGTAAATTTGATTTATATATTATACATATTGATTAAGACCATGGACTCTATTTATCAAGGTCTGGCGGACCTGATCCAACAGTGCGGATCAGGTCCGCCAGACCTCGCTGAATAGGGAGAGCAATACGCTCTCTGTATTCAGCATTGCACCAGCAGCTCACAAGAGCTGCTGGTGCAACGCCGCCCACTGCAGACTCGCGGCCAATCGGGGGTGTGTCAATCAACCCGATTGTACTCGATCGGGTTGATTTCCAGCCATGTCTTTGTGACCGCTGCTTCATGGCCTCGATCCGATATAAATCGTCGCCCGCAAAAGCCGGCAACGCCAAATTTTGCACTGGTTTGGTATCACATATACGGCGTAACATAGAAGTTATGCTCGTATATTTCTGCCTTCGGCCGTAGTTTTTGGGCCCATAGACAGGTATACCAAACCAGCGCAGTTTGGTATCCAATATACAGCGTAAGGACTTACGTGGCGAAAATGGAGAAATCTTACTCCATTTTCACCTCACCACAAATTGCAGACGTAGTAAGCCTTACGCTGTGTATTGGAGCCCTGTAACTCCCTAAACTGCCTGCAAAATAAAACCTAACACCTAACGCATGCGCAATGTCTATCTACCTGTCAACCGCGAACTGCAAAATAAAACCTAACACCTAACGCATGCGCAATGTCTATCTACCTGTCAACCGCAATCCACCGCCGCGATCCCAAATAAAGTGTTTAACCCCTAAACCGCCGCTCCCGGACCCCGCCGCCACCTACATTAAATGTCTAACCCCCTAATGTAATCCCCCTACACCGCCGCCACCTATATTAAAATTATTACCCCCTAATCTAATCCCCCTACACCGCCGCCACCTATATTAAATGTATTAACCCCTAAAATACTAAAATGTCCCTACCCTAAACTAAATTAAAAATAGCCCTGAAAAGGGCTTTTTGCATGACATTGCCCCTTAAAAGGGCCTTTTGCGGGGCATTGCCCCAAAGTAACCAGCTCTTTTACCAGCCCTTAAAAGGGCTTTTATCGGGGCATTGTCACAAAGTAATCAGCTCTTTTGCCTGTAATCTAATCCCCCTACACCGCTGCCACATATATTAAATATATTAACCCCTAATCTGACCCCCCTACACCGCCGCCACCTATATTAACTATATTAACCCTAATTATATTAGGGTTAATATAGTTAATAAAGTTATTATATTATATATATTAACTATATTAACCCTATCTAACTCTAACACCCCTAACTTAATTATTATTAAAATAAATCTAAATAATATTAATAATATTAACTAAATTATTCCTATTTAAAACTAAATACTTACCTATAAAATAAACCCTAACGCCTAGATTTAGAGTTCTGCGGCCAAAGGGGTGTGTTAGCTACGCATGCTTTTTTCTGGCCGCACCTTTTAAATACCGCTGGTATTGAGAGTTCACAGAATGGCTGCGTTAGGCTCCAAAAAAGGAGCGTAGAGCATATTTAACGCAACTTCAACTATCGATACCAGCGGTGCTTACGGACGTGGCCAGCTTCAAAAACGTGCTCGTGCACGATTCCCCCATAGAAAACAATGGGGCTGTTTGAGCTGAAAAAAAACCTAACACCTGCAAAAAAGCCGCGTTCAGCTCCTAACGCAGCCCCATTGTTTGCTATGGGGAAACACTTCCTACGTCTGCACCTAACACTCTAACATGTACCCCGAGTCTAAACACCCCTAACCTTACACTTATTAACCCCTATTCTGCCGCCCCCGCTATCGCTGACCCCTGCATATTATTATTAACCCCTAATCTGCCACTCCGTAAACCGCCGCTACTTACATTATCATTATGTACCCCTAATCTGCTGCACCTAACACCGCCAACCCCTATATTATATTTATTAACCCCTAATCTGCCCCCCACAACGTCGCCTCCACCTGCCTACACTTATTAACCCCTAATCTGCCGAGCGGACCGCACCGCTATTATAATAAAGTTATTAACCCCTAATCCGCCTCACTAACCCTATAATAAATAGTATTAACCCCTAATCTGCCCTCCCTAACATCGCTGACACCTAACTTCAAACATTAACACCTAATCTGCTGACTGGAGCTCACCGCTATTCTAATAAATGTATTAACCCCTAAAGCTAAGTCTAACCCTAACACTAACACCCCCCTAAATTAAATATAATTTAAATCTAACGAAATTAATTAACTCTTATTAAATAAATTATTCCTATTTAAAGCTAAATACTTACCTGTAAAATAAATCCTAATATAGCTACAATATAAATTATAATTATATTATAGCTATTTTAGGATTTATATTTATTTTACAGGCAACTTTGTATTTATTTTAACCAGGTACAATAGCTATTAAATAGTTAAGAACTATTTAATAGCTAAAATAGTTAAAATAATTACAAAATTACCTGTAAAATAAATCCTAACCTAAGTTACAATTAAACCTAACACTACACTATCAATAAATTAATTAAATAAAATACCTACAATTACCTACAATTAAACCTAACACTACACTATCAATAAATTAATTAAATACAATATCTACAAATGAATACAATGAAATAAACTAACTAAAGTACAAAAAATAAAAAAGAACTAAGTTACAAAAAATAAAAAATATTTACAAACATCAGAAAAATATTACAACAATTTTAAACTAATTACACCTACTCTAAGCCCCCTAATAAAATAACAAAGCCCCCCAAAATAAAAAATGCCCTACCCTATTCTAAATTAAAAAAGTTCAAAGCTCTTTTACCTTACCAGCCCTGAACAGGGCCCTTTGCGGGGCATGCCCCAAAGAATTCAGCTCTTTTGCCTGTAAAAAAAACACATACAATACCCCCCCCCCAACATTACAACCCACCACCCACATACCCCTAATCTAACCCAAACCCCCTTAAATAAACCTAACACTAAGCCCCTGAAGATCTTCCTACCTTATCTTCACCATACCAGGTTCACCGATCGGTCCTCGGAAGTCTTGATCCAAGCCTCGGAAGTGTTGATCCAAGCCCAAGCGGGGGGCTGAAGAGTGACGTCCATCCTCGGGCTGAAGTCTGGATCCAAGCGGCGACTGAAGAAATGGAATCAGCCAATCAGATTGAAGTTCAATCCGATTGGCTGATCCGATCAGCCAATCAGATTGAGCTCGCATTCTATTGGCTGTTCCGATCAGCCAATAGAATGCAAGCTTAATCTGATTGGCTGATTCCATCAGCCAATCAGAATTTTCCGAGGCTTGGATCAAGACTTCCGAGGACCGATCGGTGAACCTGGTATGGTGAAGATAAGGTAGGAAGATCTTCAGGGGCTTAGTGTTAGGTTTATTTAAGGGGGGTTTGGGTTAGATTAGGGGTATGTGGGTGGTGGGTTGTAATGTTGGGGGGGTATTGTATGTGCTTTTTTTACAGGCAAAAGAGCTGAATTCTTTGGGGCATGCCCCGCAAAGGGCCCTGTTCAGGGCTGGTAAGGTAAAAGAGCTTTGAACTTTTTTTAATTTAGAATAGGGTAGGGCATTTTTTTATTTTGGGGGGCTTTATTATTTTATTAGGGGGCTTAGAGTAGGTGTAATTAGTTTAAAATTGTTGTAATATTTTTCTAATGTTTGTAAATATTTTTTTATTTTTTGTAACTTAGTTCTTTTTTATTTTTTGTACTTTAGTTAGTTTATTTCATTGTATTTATTTGTAGGAATTGTATTTAATTAATTTATTGATAGTGTAGTGTTAGGTTTAATTGTAGATAATTGTAGGTATTGTATTTAATTAATTTATTGATAGTGTAGTGTTAGGTTTAATTGTAACTTAGGTTAGGATTTATTTTAAAGGTAATTTTGTAATTATTTTAACTAGGTAACTATTAAATAGTTATTAACTATTTAATAGCTAGTGTACCTGGTTAAAATAATTACAAAGTTGCCTGTAAAATAAATATTAATCCTAAAATAGCTATAATATAATTATAATTTATATTGTAGCTATATTAGGGTTTATTTTACAGGTAAGTATTTAGCTTTAAATAGGAATAATTTATTTAATAAGAGTTAATTTATTTCGTTAGATTTAAATTATATTTAATTTAGGGGGGTGTTAGTGTTAGGGTTAGACTTAGCTTTAGGGGTTAATCCATTTATTACAGTAGTGGCAAGATTCGGTCGGCAGATTAGGGGTTAATAATTTAAGTTAGGTGTCGGCGATGTTAGGGAGGGCAGATTAGGGGTTAATACTATTTATTATAGGGTTATTGAGGCGGGAGTGAGGCGGATTAGGGGTTAATAACTTTATTATAGTAGCGGTGAGATCCGCTCGGCAGATTAGGGGTTAATAAGTGTAGGCAGGTGGAGGCGACGTTGAGG
Organism: Bombina bombina; assembly: GCF_027579735.1. NCBI lineage: Eukaryota > Metazoa > Chordata > Amphibia > Anura > Bombinatoridae > Bombina > Bombina bombina. Next base: position 322,841,504 of record NC_069499.1, on the reverse strand, counting down.
GGGCAGATTAGGGGTTAATAAATATAATATAGGGGTCGGCGGTGTTAGGGGCAGCAGATTAGGGGTACATAGCTATAATGTAGGTGGCGGCGCTTTGCGGTCGGCAGATTAGGGGTTAATTATTGTAGGTAGCTGGCGGCGACGTTGTGGGGGGCAGGTTAGGGGTTAATAAATATAATATAGGGGTCGGCGGTGTTAGGGGCAGCAGATTAGGGGTACATAAGTATAATGTAGGTGGCGGTCGGCAGATTAGGGGTTAAAAAAAATTAATCGAGTGGCAGCGATATGGGGGGACCTCGGTTTAGGGGTACATAGGTAGTTTATGGGTGTTAGTGTACTTTAGAGCACAGTAGTTAAGAGCTTTATAAACCGGCATTAGCCCAGAAAGCTCTTAACTACTGACTTTTTTCTGCGGCTGGAGTTTTGTTGTTAGATTTCTAACACTCACTTCAGCCACGACTCTAAATACCGGAGTTAGAAAGATCCCATTGAAGAGATAGGATACGCAATTGACGTAAGGGGATCTGCGGTATGGAAAAGTCGTGGCTGCAAAGTGAGCGTTAGACCCTTTCCTGACTGACTCCAAATACCGGCGGTAGCCTAAAACCAGCGTTAGGAGCCTCTAACGCTGGTTTTGACGGCTACCGCCAAACTCTAAATCTAGGCCTAAAATAGCTACAATAAAATTAATAATTACATTGTAGCTATTTTAGGGTTTATATTTATTTTACAGGTAACTTGGTATTTATTTTAACTAGGTACAATAGCTATTAATTAGTTAATAACTATTTAATAGCTACCTATTTAAAATAATTACCAATTTACCTATAAAATAAATCCTAACCTAAGTTACAAATACACCTACACTATCAATAAATTAATTAAACTACAAATATCTAAACTAAAATACAATTAAATACACTAAACTAAATTACAAAACAAAACAAACACTAAATTACAAAAAATAAAAAAGATTACAAGATTGTTAAGCAAATTACACCTATTCTAAGCCCCCTAATATAATAACAAAGCCCCCCAAAATAAAAAAAAATTCCCTACCCTAATCTAAATTACAAAAGTAATCAGCTCTATTACCAGCCCTTAAAAGGGCCTTTTGTGGGGCATTGCCCCAAAGTAATCAGCTTTTTTACCTGTAAAAAAAACAACACCCCCCCCATTACAACCCACCACCCACATACTCCTACTCTAACCCACCCAATCCCCCCTTAAAAAACCCTTAGTCTAACCCCCAAGTGCTCCTTACCTGTCCTGAAGACCGGCGGAGAAGGTCCTGTTCCAGGCGGAGAAGTCTTCTTCCAGGTGGCGACCTCTTCTTCTTCCAAGATCCTGCCGGCGCGTAGCGGAGGAGTTGAAGACCGATGGCCGTGGAGCTGGAGACCATCCATCTGGAACTGAAGACCAGCAATGCTAGAACTGAAGATCGGCAACGCTGGAACTGAAGACAGCTGGAAATGAAGACCGGAGCCGGAGCGTGGATGATCCTCTTCATACGATCGCCGCCGTACACTGAATAGGAATTCAAGGTTACGCAATTAAAAATGGCGTCCCTTGAATTCCTATTGGCTGATTTGAGCCTTCAAATTCAAATCAGCCAATCAGATGTGAGTTAACTTTAATTCTATTGGCTGATTTGAATAGCCAATAGAATAAGAGCTACTTTAATTCTATTGGCTGATTAGAATAGCCAATAGAATTACAGTAGCTCTTATATAGGTGGCGGCGGTGTAAGGGGGTCAGATTAGGGGTTAATATATTTAATATAGGTGGCGGCGGTGTAGGGGGATTAGATTAGGGGTTAATATATTTAATATAGGTGGCGGCGGTGTAGGGGGATTAGATTAGGGGGTAATACATTTATTATAGGTGGCGGCGATGTAGGGGGATTAGATTACAGGCAAAAGAGCTGATTACTTTGTGACAATGCCCTGCAAAAAGCCCTTTTAAGGGCTGGTAATAGAGCTGGTTACTTTGGGGCAATGCCCCGCAAAAGGCCCTTTTAAGGGCTGGTAATAGAGCTGGTTACTTTGGGGCAATGCCACGCAAAAGGCCCTTTTCAGGGCGATTTGTAGGGTTAGATTTAGGTTTAGTGTTAGGGAAATTTTAGTATTTTAGGGGTTAATAAATTTAATATAGGTGGCGGCGGTATAGGGGGATTAGATTAGGGGTTAATAATTTTAATATAGGTGGCGGCAGTGTAGGGGGATCATATTAGGGGGTAATATAGCTTAAATAGGTGGCGGCGGTGTAGGGGGATCACATTAGGGGGTAATATAGTTTAAATAGGTGGCAGCGGTGTAGGGGGATCATATTAGGGGGTAATATAGTTTAAATAGGTGGCGACGGTGTAGGGGGATCACATTAGGGGGTAATATAGTTTAAATAGGTGGCAGCGGTGTAGGGGGATCATATTAGGGGGTAATATAGTTTAAATAGGTGGCGACGGTGTAGGGGGATCACGTTAGGGGTTAATATAGTTTAAATAGGTGGTGGCAGTGTAGGGGGATCATATTAGGGGGTAATATAGTTTAAATAGGTGGCGGCGGTGTAGGGGGATCATATTAGGGGGGTAATATAGTTAATGTAGGTGGCGGCAGATTTCTGGACATCGCTAGTTTGTCAGACTTACGGCACTTTAGGATCTGACGGCGCCGTATATGAGATAGCTCGAGTTGCGAGCTGAAACTACAGGCGGCGCAGGTTTCCACGCTTGCGCCGTATATCGGATCACACCCCATAACTGCTGTTTCTGGCGAGTCTGAAGACTCGCCAAAAACACGGGGCATCAAGCTCCTTTCAGAGCTTGATAGATAGGCCCCCATATGTTGAAATATTTTTTATTTTATCTAAAGTGAGTGCTTATGAATTTGTCTTTTTGTTGTTATTTTAATAATTACTTTTTTCATCTACGTTTACTTAGAACTTAATCCTGTTAGACTGAATGAGTAAAACTGGAACCATTTCAAGTACTGAATGTGCAAGACTTCTCATATTTTTTAGCTCTAGACATAACAATAACACAAGTGAACGTTTGCAGTAAATTATTATTCACTGCAACGGCTACAAAAAATTGTGGTAATCTAAAATCTCTGCTAATAAAGCCATCACATTATCATGGTTTTGAACCACTGGTATTGCAATACACAAAATGGGTCTTATTTGATCAGAAGTGTTAAAGGGACACTGAACACAATTTTTTTTCTTTCGTGATTCAGATGGAGCATGCAATTTTAAGCAACTTTCTATTTTACTCCTATTATCAATTTTCCTTCGTTCTCTTTATTTGAAAAAGAAGGCATCTAAGCTATGGAGCCAGCACATTTTTGGTTCAGTACTCTGGACAGCACTTGTTTATTTATTTATCCACCAACCTAGGTAGTTCACCAAAAATGGTTCGGCATTTAAATTTACATTATTGCTTTTCAAATAAAGATACCAAGAGAATGAAGAAATTTTTATAATAGGAGTAAATTAGAAAGTTGCTTAAGATTGCATACTCTATCTGAATCACGGAAGAAAAAAATTGGGTTCAGTGTCCCTTTAAATAGTTAAAGGTATATGAAACCCAATTTTTAAAAGGTTTCCAATTTACTTTTAATATCAAATTTGCTTTTCTACCATGGTATTCTTTGTTGAAGGGCTACCTATGTAGATATCTCGTGTACTGCATGGCAGGAAAAAGTGCTGCCATTTAGTGATCTTGCAAATGGAAAACATTCTTGCAAAATATACAGTAGTACAAATAAAGTACAGATAAAGATACAAAGAGAAAAAAATAATATAAATGTGTTAATAGAAGTAATTTAGAAAGTTGTGTAAAATTGCATGTTCTATCTGAATCACAGAATAAAAATTTTGAGTTTCATGTTCTTTTAATGTTATTATGGTGCCAAAAACCTTATGTGCAAGAGTTCATAGTAAATCTGTATATGTGACTGGCTGATGTCTCTCACATTGGGCCCGATGATCTCAAGGTCTCTTGGCTGGCGAGAGTATTAAAAATGCTCGTCAGTACTTCTATTTCCCTGGAGGAATAATCTACATTCACTTTTTTACCCTGAACACAGGGTGTCTTGTTAAGGGGTGTATACTGTGTTTATGTGCACAATAAAATTAATTTTCTAAAAAGCCTCTAAATGAATAATTGAACCATTCACACAAAAATAAGCAGCAAAAAATGTATTTTATCAAAAATTTAAAATTTGTATGTAAATTACTCAGGAATAAATCGTATTATATATGCACAGCATAAATCGTAATTTAAGTACACAGGATGTGCAAAAATCACTTAGAAATGCTTAGAAATAATTGTTGTTTTTTAGTAAAATGGGCTGAACATGGACGTTTCATGGGCGTATATGAATTTGTCTCAATATAAGTCCAGTGTAATTCTGTAAAGATTTTTGCACTTCTTATCTCACAGTTTTTTCTCGCAATATAAAAGCTTTTCTTAAAACACTGAAAATATTTAAAGGGACACTGAACCCAAATTTTGTCTTTTGTAATTCAGAAAGAGCATGCAATTTTAAGCAACTTTCTAATTTACTCCTATTATCAATTTTTCTTCGTTCTCTTGCTATCATTATTTGAAAAAGAAGGCATCTAAGCTTTTTTTTGGTTTCAGTACTCTGGACAGCACTTTTTTATTGGTGGATGAATTTATCCACCAATCAGCAAGGACAACCAAGGTTGTTCACCAAAAATGGGCCGGAATCTAAACTTACATTCTTGCATTTCAAATAAAGATATCAAGAGAATGAAGAAAATTTGATAATAGGAGTAAATTTGAAAGTTGCTTAAAATTTCATGCTCAATCTGAATCACGAAAGAAAAATTTTGGTTACAGTGTCCCTTTAAACCCTAATAGACAAACACATGCATACAAAATGATAGGCAATTGTAAGATGCAATACGTAGAAAGCAGCTTATTGTAATTTATATTGGCTGCACCCCCTGATCACTGCTAACTTTAGACCGCTGCTACATAACTGGTGTTTCTGGCGAGCCTGCAGCTCCGTCCGGAGCTTGATAAATGGGCCTCTGTAACTGCACTTTTCACTACTACTGTATCTACTGCTACATGTATTGTTTCTATATAATGGGGTTTAGCCTCTCACTATTAGGCAAGGCTATGCTACCATGATGCACCTTTGTAGCTGAAACATGATATATGTTTATTATGGAACGACCTCCCGCACACTTTCAAACCTTCCCCATGCCTAATATCCTTTAAGAGATCCCTCTCTACATATCTCAAAACAGAATGCACCTGTCATGGTTGATTATATATTTCCTACCGGTTCTATGTTACATTTTGCAAATATTATGTATAAATATTGTTTTTGTATTTTATTGTACCCTATTGTATTAATGCAGTGTTTATGGACCCAGGACATACTTGAAAACGAGATAAATCTCAATGTATCCTTCCTGGTAAAATATTTTATAAATATAAACTTTGCCCCATGGTGCAAAGTGTCCCTTTGAAGCGAGCTCCTTTACTTTCAATAGGAGACATCTCATCACTCGCAGGGACTGACCCTTTTTTACAATAATTCCCCCAGGGCAGCCCCTGCGAGGGTCAGCAAGAAAAACTAAGTCTGATGTTGTGAAATCTAGATCATCTTGCCCATAATACAGGGGACAGGAACATGAAAATATGCCAGAAATAAATAAAGAAGGAGGGATCAAGAGGTGAGGTGGATTGGAGAATGGGGAAATAAGGATAATGAAGAGGGAGGGAAAATAATAGTGAAAGATATAGAGAGAAAAGAAGAGAGAGCGAGATTAGAGAAAAAGAAGAGAAAGAAAATAGAGGCAACATTTAATAGAGGAGAGAGAGAGAAAGGAGTGAGAGGAAGAGAGGAGAAGAAGAGAGAAAGGAAATAGGAAAGTGAGAATGGGAGAGTAGAGAAAACTCTACTCTCCTACTTTCAATCACACCTGTAAGTCTATTTGCTGTGTGAGATTCACACGGTGCACCATAACTGAACCGCATGGTACTCTTGTTTTGAGACACTAAGGAGACAACAGGGGTGGCATTTAGACATGTAAGATAGGAGGGTGCACAATATAACCCCTCAGCCTCTCCTCTTGCAGCACTGCATTTTGGAATATGTAGCCCCCAGTTAAACAGTAGTAACTGACAGAAAGTCAGGGTAAGAGCTCACAGGCACATCCTATGTTCTATGTCAACTATCTAACAGTGTTTATTTAATTATCGACATGCCATGCACATGCCGTGCACATGCCGTACAGACAAAATCATCATATGAAGAAAGAGAAATTCTGTGAGGCCCCAAGGAACCGCCTATTTGGCCTAATGGTATAGCTGCCTATGTGCAGGATCATTCAGCATATTTAGAACTAGATTAAAAATGGCGCACAAACATTTGCATGTGAGCGATATCAGGTTTTTGTGTGCAACAGAAAGAATACTCATATTAAGTTAAAAGTAAATGCAAGAGCGCAATTGCATTTTTACACTTGATGGGTTAGCATGACTGAAACGCTTGAGTAAAGGGTAGTGCATTAAAAAAAGTTGCACTAAACACAATATAAATACATCTAAAACAGCAGATATAGTAAAAAAAACAATGAAGTACAGTGCTCCCCTTTCCAGCAGACCTCTCCCTTCCAGCAGTCTATCCTAGGGCCGTCACTTGAAAATTATTTTTGTAGAGTGAGGCGCATATCAGGAGAGCTCAATCCAGTGTATAACCACTATGGATAACCATAGGTTCCCAGTAAAGGGTGAGACTTATTTAAGATACTATAGATGAGAATCCACAATAGTACGTCAAACCCAATATGTATACTAATGGAAGATACTCACTGGGGTTTAAATCAAAACTTCTACACATTTATTATAGCATAAAATCTGCTCACAGCCTCATTTAAAGGAAAAACAAATTTATTCAGCATAATTTGCAATAGAAATATGATTGATTACAGCTCCGTTACGAAAAGGTACAGATTTATTTAGCTGGCTCAACATGTTTAAACAACCCTTAGCCGTCTTTTTCAAGGGCATATCAAAATTACTTCTACTTCCACAAGTGGTTAAATGCAAAAATCCCACCATCAACTGTCCGGCATATCTCTAATGACAGCTGGAAAGAAGATTTACATATAAAAACATAAAGGGCTGGATTACGAGTGGTAATCAAGCAACAATGGGTTTATTGTGGGTGTTTGCCTGTGTGGAGTGTAGCGCTCATATTACAAGTTGAAAGTAAATGCGATCGCTGGAACGCAGACCTCAGAGCGCTGGCAGTTTTGCAAAACAAAAAAGTGTCACAAAACACATAAAAAATACATTGAAGGTACAGTTACACTCATAATAACACTATCTAACAAAACATATTTAAAATAAATATTGCACAAAAGAGTTATTACATGTGTACATTTTTATATGTATGTATGAATATATATATATATATATATATGTATTTTTTTTTATGTATATGTTTATATGTGTGTACATATAAATTTATGTGTGTATTGAGGCCCTTTTCAGTCAACTTGATGAAAATATGTAAAAGCATAAAAGCATATTTATGAAATATTCAAATTTAATAAAGTTATATACTGTGCATTTACTGTAAATATTTCCCATTCCTGTGTATTTTTAAATAGATATTCCTATATATAACCATTTAAATATACAGTATATATATATATATATATATATATATATATATATATATATATATATATATATATATATATATATATACATAAATTGTACCAAAATACCATCAGATATATGTAGAAATATTTATTTATGAATAACTAGAACATAGTCTGCTATGCAAAGAACATTGGAATGTAGGGTGTTAGGTTTCTTCCACTTTTTACTTTCAACTTGTAATAGGGGGGCTACCTGGCACACGCAGAAAACTTGCTTTTAGCAGAGTTAGCATGAAAACTAGTCACTTTTTGTTGTTGAATTACAGCATTAATACTGTAAAAGAACACGCTTGACCCCCCATTTCTGAGTTCACTCCATCCTTCCTCAATAAAAACAAGACCACCATTTATGGGGAAGAAAAGGCCGCAGCCTGTTTATTAAATCAATAACAACAAGTTAAACTTTATCAACATTATAAACCTCCCATATTTAACAATTCACCCAGTGCTTGCTTTTAATCTCTCCATAAGCCCCCACCCCCTTTCAGGGGCGGGGCGTCCACCATCACTTTCCACTTTCTGTTACCGACAGAAGTACCAGCCACTATCCATCAGGCATAAGCCTCAATAGATCACAGCAAGCACCCCGCTATAGCTGCGACAATCACCATCCTAGCCACTATTTTATGGAGGGAGGGCGGGAAAACTTCCCCCTTCCGTGTTGCTCCTTACTCTGCAAGTGCCGCTCTTTCAGCCTGGGAGGAGTATTTTTTTTTTTTTTTTTTTTATAATTTTTATTGAGGTTATTATATAGTACAAAGATTAGATATACATGCAATGTGTCTATTCAGTAACATGTTCACTGTGATTAAAGCATTGAAACAAAGTACATGGACATTGTGCAAAGCAATACATTTGACTGATTTCCTGTAAAATAATGAAGAACACAGTAAAATAATAATACCCAAACATAGTTGTAACCTCTTTTTGAATAATAAGATAGATTATAATGTAATATAATATGAGCCCCTCTAATGTCATCTTGGGCCACTAAAGGACCCCAATATGTATTAATTATCCTTAGAGGGAATATAATGGATAATAGCATTGAATGTAAGAGCTTTTACTCAATTTGTAGGTCATATTGAAAATTGTGAAGGTGCGGCATGGGCAAGATAAGCCGCATATTTAATCCTCCTAGTCTAGGAGGTATATTATAGGGGGGGGGGAGGTGGTTGTATAAATATGTTAGGTATTAAACTCAGTCCAGGCACTATATGTTAGGAGACCTCAAGATATAGCGGTATCATGGGTCCAGCCCACGGTAGCGGTGTGGTTATGGCCTCACTATAAAGCAGCGCTCCACAAATTAACAGCACGTACAGCATCAAAATAGTAAATAGTTTACAATAGGTCTTACTCTAAAGGAAAAGGATAACCATAAGAACTAGTAAGGGAATAACTAAGATACACAGGTTATGTCAGAAACAGCACCACCTGTGACAAACTTTGTACACCACTAAATAACAAAATACTGTACAGGTATTTAAGACAGTTTAAACATTATAGGATATAATATAGCTTGACTGCTCAGGTACCATTAAACCAGGTAAAGTTCTTAGGGGACCAGGGTAGCTCTGTAAGGGGTTTATTATGTGGTGGGGGGAAGGTGTAAGTTTAAGTATAATAGGTAACACATAGTATGTGACCATGTAAAGCAACGTAACTGGATATAAGGACTTGTAGGCATGCAATTACTAAGGGAGGCGTAGAAATAAGCTAAATACATATTGAACTAAAGTTATACCTGGCACAATGGGGTGTAATGTAAAGAGAGGCATAGCTATTTGCAACCACTTTAAACCTTCAAAGAGTATAAATACTAAATGTGTAGCAGTAGCCTGCAGTAACAGCTAGTTAGAGCTATACAAGTAGGTCCACTTAGACCACATTAACACCAAATGAGCATTGCTTAAATAATATTAACAGTTAGCATATTGTGGGGCGTAAATATTATCTGAGAGTTGAAATCATACCAAGTCACGAAACATAAAGAAATATTAACAGTAATGCCGTTAGCTACAATATCGTAGGGTTAAGATTGGTAGGGTACAGGATCTGTGGCCTTATTGCTAATTGAAACCATTGAAATCTATATGGATTAAAGAAACCAAATTACAGGTGTACCTATATCAAGCTAATTGTAGGTTTGTATTCCACTTTTTTAGGCAGTTAAACCGTATCACTCGGGCATGGGCCCTATACCCAAGGACAGGTTCTTCTGCTATATTGAGAATCATGCAGGTCCTAGCGGTAAGCTATTCCAAGTCTGAAGTCTATAAGCATAGTATTTGAAACTCCCTAGAAATAGAATAGAGTTTGTATGTAATTATATAGATATTGATATATCTTTATTAATAATACTTTATCTCTTCAGACAACTAAGAGATAGAAGGTCCATCTAAGTATTGTGCAATTCAATAAGGGGTTCATTTCTCCAGGCTCTAGAGAGAAGGGCAGTAGCCCAGTTTCTTATGTAAAAAAAAAAAAAGACCTCAGCATGGTAGACAGCTTGTGTTAGCGTTTGAGGCTAATATTTAGAGCATAAGAGCATAATATGAATGCCATCAGTCCTACACAAGGATCCTAATTTCAATAAAGAGCTATTGGGCTAAGACAAGGCAATATCCATACTGTGCCCATTTATACATGGTTTAGTGATGTTTGGCGGGAAGTGGGAGACTTGGGATAATAAGACAGAGCAGCTATAAGGTACATCCTAACCAAGAATACAAATAGCAAACAATCTGAGCCCACTGAAAGGGGATAACAACTATTGCATGTGAGAAATAACAGTAAAACATTACAGAACAACAAACATTGACATTCTTGCGACATTACTTTCTAACAGCTATGTAATATTCAGTTAAGTAGAGACCCGATGCAGTTCCTTAGTTATAAATAGAACTAGCCTACTTCAAAATAGGACAGAGGCAGTGTGTATCTCATCAATAGTCCCTCATCCTGGGGTGACCAAGTTCCAATAGCAATCTGGCTTTTCCCTTCATAGGGTAATATCTCTAGGGTATGCAGAGGGCTATAATTAGGAAGGGCATACTCCTGATCCAGGTAAGACAGTGGTTGCTCTTTAGAGACCGCAATTCCTGTTACATTTTGAGGTGTCATAAGAGTAAGTCGTGAAGGAGACTCCAACCATCTGGCTCTATGTAGAAACGCATGCTGGATGCCACCAGACTCTGCATCGCTCCTCAACAGAGGTCCCCCAGAGTTCAGTAATTTTCCTGCGCTCCGAGTCGTCACCCGATCACCCATAGAAGGACACCCCGCAATCAGCGACCTCTCATGCCCCGAACACACTGAGCCCAGAGACGGACCTCCCAGAACAGACTCTCTATCTCCCAGAGCACATGTTGATGCAACAACATCGCCACCCCTCTGTTGAAGGAACAAGGGATCCGCAGTCTGCAGCGGTCGCAGTATCAGGGAGGATATCAATGAGGTAAGGCTCAACCTGAGGGTCTGAAAGTGCTTGTCGATGTGCTGCTGCATACGTAGATCCCAGGCCTCCACAGCCTCCATAGTAGTACTGCACCACAATTTCACCAAGTAAATAGCTAATAGACAGGCTCACCACTGTCCTCTGTTATGCAAAGTAATGGCGGTTATATATACCCAGATATCCGAGGAGGGAATAGATCACACTCAGCCTGCTCCTCATTCAATATAGATTGTTGCTGTGAAAGGGTCTGAAAAGTAGAATGGCAATGCCTGCCACATGACGAGGTTAAGGGACCAAAACTTTGCTTGCAGTTTCGGGATCGGGTCCCTCTCTGCCTTACTTTCTTATGTGGATGCACATGCGATCTTAGGCATTAGAAGGGGAAGAAGTCAAGGCTTGTTATATGGAGATATTTACTATTTCATATCCCATAAGTTTGGAGTTCTGCTTAGGCACGTCTGACATCTTTGGCGGATGGCTCCGCCCCCCCGGGGAGGAGTATTTAACTCCTCCCATCATCCTGCACCCCCAGAGCGGAGCCTACCAACGCTCCCATAAAGTGGGGGTCAAACAGCCCTCTGTCCATTTGTCCCCCGGGCTGCCCTTTACCCCCCATTTCTGAGTTCACTCCATCCTTCCTCAATAAAAACAAGACCACCATTTATGGGGAAGAAAAGGCTGCAGCCTGTTTATTAAATCAATAACAACAAGTTAAACTTTATCAACATTATAAACCTCTCATATTTAACAATTCACCCAGTGCTTGCTTTTAATCTCTCCATAAGCCCCACCCCCTTTCAGGGGCAGGGCGTCCACCATCACTTTCCACTTTCTGTTACCGACAGAAGTACCAGCCACTATCCATCAGGCGTAAGCCTCAATAGATCACAGCAAGCACCCCGCCACCACTCGCCATCAGCGAGTACCGCCACACAGGGCTAAGGCCTTTTCAATCCCCTCCTTAATAGTGAAATTGAATAGGTGCAAGCCAACTTCATTCAGGTGAACACTATCCCTCAAGTAGAAACACCTGCCTGACTCCCCTTCAAACTCCACATGACTAAGGCTCACACCTCCCAGCTTTCTCACATACCCACTGACTGTCCTATTCACCTTCCTTCTAGATGCTTCCAACTTCTTAGCGTCCCAAGCGGAACGCCACACCAGCCTGCTCTCAATCTCAGACCACACCAAGATCAATCCCGGGAACAATGCCAGCAACCTATCAATCCTGTTCTTCATTTCCCAAAGCAAATCCTTCTGGGACATGTACCCTAGGTCATTCCCACCAGCATGGATAACCAACACTTGTGGGGGGTTAAACATCTTAGCATACTCAGACACCTTCCCAACCACCTGAGCCCACTTCATACCTCGGACCCCTAACCACCTTACTTGCACCTGTTCCCTGGAAAACCCCAACTGCAACCCATTATCTGTAACAGCTGCCGCCTTACTCGCCCAAAAAACATAGGAGTGTCCTAAGATCCAGCAGGTCACCGGCCCTGTCAACGAAGAAAAGATTTCCACTCATCAATACCCCCCGGTTGCAACACCAGCTCCTGTCTCATGTACCCCTTAAATCTTTCAGACCTCCATCTGCCAATCTTTCTGATCACCCCCGCATCCAAACCCAAAGTCGCTGCCTCCGTTGCCGCCCCAATCCGAAACGAATGGGAACCAAAATCCTCCCCTTTCATCCCCATCGCCACTAATGCCTTTCGCACGACAGCCACAAACTGATATCTAGATAAGGGAGTCCCGTCCCCATGTATCAACAATGGCCCCGATGCATTTCGTGATACCTCCAAAAATTCTCGGACCGAACCAACCGGGCAGCAACCGCCCCCAATCTCCCACAATACCACCATGGCACCTTTCCCTTCCTGATCAGTTTTGGATCTCCGCACCCAGAGCTCCACTGACCTTTCTTTCAACACCACATCCTGCCTAGCCAAGCCCTCTAAATCCCGCCGATTCCTCCCCATCGGCTCCGACACCCTAAATGCTCAAAAAAAGCCAACACGCAAGCCACTCTAAATAACTTTTCTTCTTATGCGAGGAACAAATGCCCCTTAGCCTCTCAACCACTCCTTCCAATATGGCAAATGTCAGCAGTCGCCTCCAATCCTCCCGCCCCCTCCTTCTACACAAACCTTTCACCGCCATCCGCACCACAAAGACCTTAGTCAAATCTACCTGCCCCAACATTTTAAACAGAAAGGCCAAGGCCGCCATCCTCCTCCGGATCTCTGAGGGCGACAGCCCTTCTCACCCCCAACTCCTTATCCACTCCACCAGCGTTCTCACCCACTCCTCCCTGACACCTTGTCGATCTTCCTGTTCTACCCTATTACTCAACATTTTCCACACTTGGACGTAAGCCCTCCATGTGCTAGGAGCTAATGCCCCTTGTACCAGACTCAACGCTCCTGGCAACCAAGTTGCCACAGATCCTCCGGGCATTCCCTGCCTTCTGCATCTGCCCCGGGGGCCGCCGCTCGGAATCTATCCCACTGAAACAGTGATAAAGAGTCAGCAATTACATTAAGGTGCCCTGGGACATGCACTGCCCTCCATGACACATTACACCGCAAGCATTCCAACACAAATGCCCTTAGTAAATGGATCACTGCCGGGGAATTCGCCATCAGGCAATTAATCGCCCACACCACTCCTAAATTGTCGGAATGAAAACTGACCCTCTTGTCCCTGAGATGCTCCGGCCAGATCCTCAAAGCAACCACCAATGGGAACAGCTCCAAAAAAGTCAAATTTTTCGTCAGTCCCCATTCAACCCACACCTCTGGCCAAGCCCCCGCGCACCATTTGCCATTCAGAAATGCTCCAAAACCATGGGCACCTGACGCATCTGTGAATAAACACAATTGGTCATCCGACCAACCGGTCTCCTGAATTAAAAAGTTACCATTAAAGTCTTCCAAAAATATTTTCCAAATCCTCAAATCCTCCTTCACATCCGAAGATAGACGGATGTGAAATTTCAGATTGGTCACTGCTACAGTCGCCAGGGACAATCTGCGACAGAAGATGCGCCCAATGGGTATAATTCGCCCAGCGAAATTTAACTTACCCAACAGCGATTGTACTTCTTTGAGTAAGACTTTTCTGCTGCTCAGGACACCGTCAATCACCTCCCGCAGATCCCAGATTTTGTCCTCCGGAAGCCTGCATTCCATCCTGACCGATTCCACCTCGATCCCCAAAAAACTCAGGCCTGTGGCCGGGCCCTCCGATTTCTCAGCTGCCACGGGAATTCCAAATTCCCACGCAACCTCCCCAAAAACCTTCACCAGCAGCTTGCATACCCCTGACCCTGCCGGGCCCACAAAGAGGAAATCATCTAGGTAATGCACTACTGAGACCTTCCCAGGCCTCCTCTTCACCACCCACTCCACGAATGAGCTGAACCTTTCAAAATATGAACAGGAAATTGAACAACCCATCGGGAGGCAGAGGTCCACATAGAATTGGTCCTCAAATTTGCACCCCAAGAGGTGGTGGCACCTCGGGTGGACCGACAACAGCCGGAAAGCGGATTCCACGTCTGCATTTGCCAACAGTGCGCCCCGCCGCCCTCATCACCGAGATCGCCTTATCGAACGATGCATACTTCACCAATACCAACTCAGGATCAATGCCATCATTCACTGATACCCCCCGCGGGTGAGACAAGTGGTGTATCATCCGGAATTGACCCGGGGCCTTTTTCGGCACCACTCCTAACGGGGACACCCTTAGCGCCGGGAACGGCGGGACCCGAATGGGCCCGCCATCTGCCCCAGCTGGACCTCTCTCCCCAGCTTCTCCCTCAACACCTCCGGAAATTCCCTTGCTGATTTCAAATTCCCAGCGAAGGACAACCCCTTTTGCTCCCTAAATGGGATCAAAAACCCCGAACTAAACCCAGTTAGGAGCAACTCTACATGCCCTGCGTGCCCCCACTCATGGGCGTATGCCTCGAGCCACGGGACCATCTTTCTTACTCTCACCGGCGTCCGTGCCCGGTAAACCAACTTCTCCTGGCCGGGTCCTTATTCTGCCCTTCTGGAAGCATTTTGCCCCAGAATGGATCCCTCCGCACACCGAACACTCGTGCTTGTATTTGCACGAGGATCCGAACCTACACTGTCCTTCATTGAATTGGAAGCACAGTCCCTTGCGTATGGCTGTCCCAGTTCCCGTGCTGGCTCCAGCGCTGTTCCCCACCTGTCCGTAACTCCGAAAGGAATGAGTCCCCCATAACGGGGTCATCATCTCTAACCATATTCCCATATCCCTATCGTACCAACGCATCTCTGTTCGGACCGCAATCCGCTGCCTAAACCCCTCATCATACTTCCACCAGGCCGTCCCACCATATGTCCCAAAGGCGCTAGCAATCTCCTCATAATAGCAAAAAAGAGATGCCCCTTGCTCAGGAAACTTCTCACAAAACACGCTGGCTAATATCCGAAAAGCCCGGGACCAGTTCACAAATGTCTTGGGTAACTTCCTCCACCTTTTCTTTCTCTCCTCCTCTTCCTTTTTACCCTTCTCCTTCTCATCCTCCTTCACCTCTAACACATGCTCCAAGGGCAACAGGGAGAATATCTCCACAAATTCCCTCTTCCCTATCTTTTCCCTCAACTCACTCGTTAGATGAATACATAACGGGCCCACCGAGCATAGGCAAGGCCTCCTAAGCGCCCCTTCCGGCACCCTAACCACTTCCCTTACCGCTACGGGTGACACTCCAACTCCCGTGACACCAATATTCTGTGCTACTACTCCCGACGTCCCCGTACCCGGGGCCACCCACGATGATGCGCCTTTTTTTTTTAATTTTTCCCACTCCTGCCTTGCCAAACATGCCCACCTGTCCATTCTGCCTCCCTAGCCATATTTGCCCTGCAGCCCTCTTCCGCCTCCCGTACCTTTTTTCTGCCCTGCGGCCTTATCCCAGGCCACACCCCCGCCTAACCTAATCCTGACACTGTGTTCTGGCTATCCTGGCCTCCCTGCCTGTCATCTTAATCTTCTCCTGCCCTCCACTGAGCAGCCTACTCACGAGCCTTTACCCCCCCCCATACCTGCTCTCCAATCTCTCCCGCTTCCCCCTTTTGAGCTTTATCCTGGCTCCACCGTTAATCCCATCACTCTTCCCCATATCCTTGAGCCTTATCCCAGCCCCCCCCCTCAGCAAGAATCCCCTCTTTATCTTCTTTAACCCCATCCTTACCCACTCGTTCCCCATATCCCCGAGCCTTATCCCAGCTCCCCCCCTCCATAGCCAGAGTCCTCCACTCTTCAATTCTTGTTTTTGCCTTTTTTATAGCCCCTCATTGCAGCCCCACTTCGATAGCTCAGCGGCACTTACCTTCTTCCATGCTGCCGGTCCTGCCCCTCAACGATCTCCTCCTGCCTCTTCCAGCACCCGGTTCCACCCGACCATGACGTCAGCAACCGGCACCGTGCTAGGCCGCAACTCGGCCCCAGCTCCTGCTCGACGCCCTTGACCGCCATCCAGCCTTCCAGCTGCTTCCGCCGGCCGCCCAGGCCCTGCGCTACTTCTCCTAGACCTGGCGCCGTCAAGATCGGGACTTAGTTGCTCCAGTGGCCGCGACCTCCTGGCTGGCCGTCCTCTGGTCCTGCTCACCGCCGTCTCCTCGCCTGGAACACTGACCGCCACCGCACCTCCGGTCAGCTGCTCCCGGATCCACTCTTCACCATTCTGCCTGGCGACCGCCAGCAACTCCGACAGCAGAGCTTCCATCAGGTAAAAAAAAACTTCAGGTAAGAAAACTTCCCCCTTCCGTGCTGCTCCTTACTCTGCAACTGCCGCTCTTTCAGCTGGGGAGGAGTATTTAACTCCTCCCATCATCCTCCACCCCCACAGCGGAGCCTACCAACGCTCCCATAAAGTGGGGGTCAAACAGCCCTCTGTCCATTCGTCCCCCGGGCTGCCCTTTTGGACTTTCGTGGACGCTAAGGACAATAAAGATATCTGATTGGTTGCCAGCGACATTCCCTCTGCCTCTGGAATAGACATGAGTGAGAACTATTACGCTGTGAATACTAGAAATGGAACTGAATTATTCTCAATGTTGTGAAATGTTGATTGGTTGATAAATAACATGTGATAATGTCTCTTTTTTTATTACGATATTGCCGTGTTTTTAAATTACATTTTTTACATCTTATGATTCATTAGTGTAAAACATGTGCTTTCCTTTTTTTTTCTTTTTTTATTGAGGCTACACAAAATTTATAAGAGACAAAAAAAAAAAATAACATATACAATAATGTCCAGAGTCAACAAACAGTGTTAAGTTCGACATAATAAATCCATTTTATAGCAATTAATATAGTTAATATCAATAGTGTACCTCTTATTATTTTTAAATAATATCAGAAAATAAATAAAAAATGTCCAATGAAGAATACAGTCTATATAAAATAGCAGAAAGACAGAAAAATCATAAAAAACCCATCAGATTATATCAGGAATTAAAACTGTTCTAACTCCTTTACAGGCTCCGACTTATGTCTGATTGAATTTATTAAAACATAATCCCTCTTACAATGCTATTACATACATCACAACCAAAATAAAATACAATGACTTAAAACGTCTTTATATTACTTATTTTTAACAGCATTGGAAAATATTTTGATAAAAATCAAGATATTAACCCAACCTCTCACTGAATACTACATCCTCACAGGGAAAAATAAAACAAAATATAATCTCTCTCTCATGACTCTGACCACCCCCCCCCCTGTTCACCCATCCCCACATTATCTAATAGAAATTATTTTAAAAACATTGCACAAAAAAGTTATAAGGGCTCAAAGATTTGACGTTAGACAAAAAGGTGTGCAAAGGGCTTTTACATCGAGATACATACATATACATGTCTAATATAGATATGTATGCATGTATGTATGTATGTATGTATATGTATATATATATATATATATATATATATATATATATATATATATATATATATATATATATATACTGTATATATATATATACTGTATATATATATATATATATACATACAGTATATATATATATTTAGATATATATATATAAATATATATAAATATATATATACTGTATATATATATATATATATATATATATATATATATATATATATACAGTATATATATATATATATATATATATATATATATATATATATATATATATAGATATATAGATATATACACACATACATGTGATAATGTCTCTTTTTTGATTAAGATATAGCTGTGTTTATAAATGCCGTTTTTTACATCTTATGGTTGGATAGTATATAATGTGACCTTTTGACTGTTAATGCAAACCTGATTGGGAACGTTATGGATAATATTAAGTTAAATAAAACTCCAGGCCCATATGGAATACACCCAAGGGTTTTAGCACTGTCATAGGCAAACCTCTACTCTTATTTTTTTCAAGACTAATTATCCTCAGGCATAGTACACCAGGACTGTCGTAAAGCTGATGTGGTGTCACTCTTTAAAAAGGTAAGCAGGGCTGATCCAAGAAGCTATAGACCAGTAAGTCTGACATCAATAGTGGGGGAAATACTTGAAGGGATTATAAAGGATTATACAGATGAGTATATGCGTGTAAACAAGATTATGAGTTCAAACCAGCATAGGTTTATGAGAAATAGATCATGTCAAACTAATGAAAATTTGATTCTTCAAGGAAGTAAATGAAAATACAGATAAAGGGCAATCAGTTGATGTGATATACTTGTATTTTGCAGACGTTTGATACAGTGCCACATGTGAGATTAATGTACAAAATTAAGGGACTGGGAATAGCTGAAAATGTTAGCTCATCGATAAATAACTGCATAAAAGACAAGAAACGAGTAGTAGTAAAAAGATCATACTCAGATTGAATAAAGGTAATACGTAGAGTCCCCCAGGGATCAGTGCTGGGCCCTGTTCTTTTAAAAAAAAATATGAATGACTTGGAGCAAGGATTAAATAGCAACATCTCTACATTTGCAGATGATACAAAGTTGAGTAAGGTCATTAGGTCAGGGCAGGATGAACTTACTTTAAAAGGGGATGTAAAATAAATTAGAAGAATGGGCAGGTAAATGGAAAATGAGATTTAATACTGGAAAATGCAAGGTTCTACATTTCAGAAGTAAAAATAAGCCGGCAATCTATTATTTAAATGGGACTAGAATTATCCACACAGAGGAGGAAAGAGATTTGGGAGTAGTGATAGATAACAAGCTAAAGATGGTGCACAAGGCAGGGCTTATTAGGCTAATAAGATAGTATGTATTAAAAGAGGTATTGATGCGAGGGAGGAAAGCATAATTCTGTCACTATATGAATCCCCAGTAAGACCTCACCTTGAGTATGGAGTGCAGTTCTGGAGACCAATCTACAAACAAAACATTGATGACTAAGAAAAAGTTCAGAGAAGGGCCACAAAACTAATAAGGGGAATGGAGAATTTAAGCTATGAGGAGAAGTTATCCAAACAGGGTCAGTTTTCTCTAGAAAAAAGGGGCTTGAGTGGTGATTACTTTATATAAATTTATTTAAGGCCCATATAGAGAGATGGCAGAAGCTCTGTTTTTTCCAAGAAAAATCTTTGTGACAAGAGGTTACAATTTAAGGTTAGAGGAAAGGAGATTCAATATCCTGCAATGTAATGTTTTTGTTACTGTAAGTGCAATCAAATTGTGGAATTTATTACCTGAGAAGGTAGTAATGCAAATACCTTAGATACATTTAAAAATGGTTTAGATACATTTCTGGCTATCACTAGAATTCAGCGATATGATTGATTGTGTTAAATGGGTCAACTTTTTTAATGGGATTAATTTAAGATCAACTGGAGATTTTTATAGGTTGAACTCAATAGACTTCTTTCTTTTTTCAACCCCATCTACTATATTACTATGTAACTATGTTCTATGAATGGAGTACCCGGTTGCGGATTTCCTATAAAGATGTTCAGATTGGCTAAAGAGTTTTTATGATTTTATACATTTTAAATATTCTGAGAAATATACAGACCACTGCAAAATTATCAGTTTATCTGGTTTAACTATTGATAGCTATGTGTTTTAGTAAAATGGACATTTTTATTCTCTAAACTACTGACAACATTTCTCCCAAATTCCAAATAAAAATAATGTTATTTAGAGCATTTATGATAACTGGTCAAAATAACAATAAAGATGCAGTGTTTTCAGACCTCAAATAATGCAAAGAAAACAAGTTCATATTCATTTGTAACAGCACAATACAAATATTTTTAACTTAGCAGGAGTTCAGAAATCAACATTTGGTGGAATAACCCGGATTTTAATCACAGCTGTCCCATGTCTTGATCGCATTCTAGAGGTTTTCAATGGGGTTTAGGTCTGGAGATTGGGCTGACCATGTCAGAGTCTTGATCTGGTGGTCCTCCATCCACACTTTGTTTGAAATAGCTGTCTGGCATGGAGCATTGTCCTCCGGGAGAAAAAGACGGCTAAGGGCCATTTAAACGTGTTAAGACAGCCAACTAAATCTGTACCTTTTCAAAACTGTAATCAGATTTTTAATGCAATTTATGCTAAATAAATCTGTATTTCCTTTTAATGGAGCTGGGAGCCGATAGTATGCCATAATAAACCAGTTGAAGTTCGGATTTAAATCCCAGTGAGTTTCTTCCATTAGTATACATATTGGGTTTGACATTCTACGCCATTGTGGAGTCTCATCTATAGTGCCTTAAAGGGACACTGAGCCCAATTTTTTTCTTTCGTGATTCAGATAGAGCATGACATTTTAAGCAACTTTCTTATTTACTCCTATATTCAAATTTTCTTCATTCTCTTGGTATCTTTATTTGAAATGCAAGAACGTAAGTTTAGATGCCGGCCCAATTTTGGTGAACAACCTGGGTTGTTCTTGCTGATTGGTGGATAAATTCATTCACCAATTAAAAAGTGCTGTCCATTCCTCTGAACCAAAAAAAAGCTTAGATGCCATCTTTTTCAAAAAAGATAGCAAGAGAACGAAGAAAAAATGATAATAAGAGTAAATTAGAAAGTTGCTTAAAATTGCATGCTCTATCTGAATCATGAAAGAAAAAGTTTGGGTTCAGTGTCCCTTTAAAGAAGATTCACCCTTTACTGGGAACCTGTACACCAAATTGAGCCCTTTCTGATCTACTCCTCCGTCTACAAAAATATTAAATACATTTAAAATGACAGTTACACAGAAACATTATCTGATTTTATATATATATATATATATATATATATATATATATATATATATATATATATATATATATATATATATATATTCTATGGCTTATTTATAATATCTTACAGTATCTATAACTTTTTAATAATTTTTATAAATATTTTTAAAGCATAAATATATATATATACATATATATATATACAGTGTATATATATATATATATATATATATTCTATGGCTTATTTATAATATCTTACAGTATCTATAACTTTTTAATAATTATTATAAATATTTTTAATATTTTATATTTAATATTTCATAGACATGCTTTAAGATTACTAATTCTTCATGTGTCCTAAGCTGACACCACATTAGACCTAAAACTCGAAACAGAAATACATGATTAATTGAGGAGCTTCTTCTCCCGTGTTAGGTCTTGAAAGAGAAAACCAGTCTCTTGTAAGATCTTCTTTAGGTTCCATACTTTTGTCCTATCCATGATCCCTTCCGCTCCACTAGCATGTGATGGGGTCAAAGCCCCTCTTACTTGTTCTTGTCTCTGGGGCTGCCTTTCTTATTCTATTTGAGAAATCATTTTCTTGTGGTTTTTGTATTTTCTCTTTTTCCCTATTTAAATATTCTTTTAGTTCCTATTGACATTGTCCTTCTTAGAATATACAATAATATAGCATATTATATTGCATATTATATACAAAATATGCAAATATATGTGAACTCGCCTCACTACATTTCCAATTATACTGTAATACAATATTGTAATATGCATTTTCAGTATTTGTTACCTGTCACAATGATCATTCTTTTTTTAACATTTTGCTGTACTAGTGGTTATATTATATTTTCACATCGCTCGCTCACATTGATGATACAGGAATTGCAATCATGGTTGTTTATTATGTACATTATACTTTTTTTGTATTGCTATGTTCTATTTAAGGTTTGTGTAATAACTGCACTTGAGATATTGTTTAGATCAGTGAAAACAAATGTGTTCACATCACTTCCGTTAGTAAGAACAAATTAGGGGAAGGCCTGGGGGTGAGATCATAAGAACCTATGGGCAGCTGAAATGTAAATTGAGCTCTAGCAATAGTTCTGGGGAAGTGACTGCTGGGAATCCTGGGATCAGAAGTCCTGAAAGTGATTCATTTCTGGTCGCTAAAAGGTTACATTTGTTTCATTAAAGTGAGCTCTGATGATCTTTTAAATCTGCTTTCTTAAAAAATTGCTGTCTTAAAAATTTTTTTTTGCAAAGAGGTAACCACTTAGCCAATAGCCGTGCGGTAAATCCGTCTTGGCGCCCATGGGAGCCAGATTTACCGCACGGCTATTGGCTAAGAGGTGAAAACGTTACCTCTTAGCAAAAAAAATTTGCTAGCCATGTTCGGCTGTAGCAGCTAAGAACGGCGATCAGTTAAAACAAATAAAGGAGCTTTCTATATGAAGTATCTTATACTTCATGAATGAAAGTCCCCTTTATTTGTTTCAAAAGTCAATCCTAGCGTTTGTAAAACGCTAGGATTTACTTTCACTTTAACAATTTATTAAAGGGACAGTCTACTCCAGAATATTATTGTTTAAAAAGATAGATAATCCCTTTATTACCCATTCCCCAGTTTATGCATAACCAAAACAGTTATATTAATATACTTTTTACCTCTGTGATTACCTTGTATCTAATCCTCTACAGACTGCACTCTTATTTCAGGTTTTCTGACAGACTTGCATTTTAGCCAATCAGTGCTGACTCATAAATAACTCCATGGAGTGAGCATGTTATCTATATGGCACATATGAACTAGCGCTGTCTAGTTGTAAAAAACTGTCAAAATGCACTGAAATAAGAGGCAGCATTCAAAGGCTTAGAAATTAGCATATGAGCCAACATAGGTTTAGCTTTTAACAAAGAATACCAAGAGAACAAAGCAAATTTGATGATAAAAGTAAAATGAAAGGTTTTTTAAAATTGCATGACATTCCAGAATCATGAAAGTTTAATTTTGACTAGACTGTCCCTTTAAGCAATACTTAGGAAGATGCATACTTACTAGCATAACCTAACTAATGACAGTTAATTTGCAGGAGAACTTAAAAAAAAAGTTAGAAACATGCCCCAAGCGTTTATTTTACTGCACTGTTACCCTGTCAGCACATTGTCACTACAATAATGTTTATGTGTTTAAGATGATTTATTAGAACGGAGGGGTTCTTGATTTATTGAGTGATTATTGATTTCCGCACAGACAAGCAATACTTTTTTCCCTCTGCTATTCCTAGAATTCCTCTTGTATAATTCAGAGTTATATAATCAAGCCCCTATAAAGTCATGGAATCCATTTTACCTCCTCTTCTAATTGCTGTTGAACATAGTAAGAAATAGACTCAGGACTGATCGTCAGCTAGGCAGTTATCCTCACTAACAATACAATCTTGACACTGTGAGAAGTATAAAAGACCTTGTAACAGCCCTTCTGGGAAATCCTACTGCCTGGCACATTTATATTTAATAAACCCATTTGTCAGAAATTATTCAGTTTCACAAACAGTATATGTGAGTGGCCAGAATGCTGGAACATCTCCCTGTGCAACCAGATTAATTACCAGTCCCTGTCAATCAATGTTCATTGTTTAAATCATACAATAGACAATTATATTCTGGCTAGTTGGAAGATGCAGCATAAAACTGTTTATACTTATTGCTGCTTAAAACTAAATTGTATAAAGTTGAGTGTGCTTACAATGCTGAGATCATTGTCACATTATTTCTAATAGAGATTAACCCTTACTAAGGGAAGATTACAAGTGGTGCACTATTTATCGCTTCCGCTAGAGCGCTAAAAGTAAAGTTTTTGAATGTGTCAGGTTGTACTGGTATTATGAGTTGAAAGTAAAAAGTTACCATGCTTGCGCTAACCCAATGTGCGCAAACAGCTTACTACTAGTGCAATTACTGTCGCTCAAAAGATAACCTATTCTCCCATGTGCGCTAACTTGACATTAAAATATGAATGTTTCACATTCCAATGTTCTGCACATAGCAGAATATATGTTCTCTTTATTCAAAAATACATATATATATATATATATATATATATATATATATATATATACACTATATATATACACTATATATATATATATATTTTTTTTTATATATATATATATATATATATATATATATGTATATATATACATACAGTATATACAAGAGTGCATAGGGAATTTGCCCTCTCACCAAAAATGTAATATGCTAGGGTGTCAGGAACAAAGTAGATCAATATACAAGTTGAAGAACCGCACTCACTGGACTTTCAACCAACAATGATTTATTGTGACAAGTGACATTTCGGGGAGCCAGCTGTCCGCTTCCTCAGATCAAATGAAGTGAACAAAACAATGTGCTTAAATAGCATATAACCACACCCCCAGGAAGTGACATAATTATCAGTATCCATAGATACCGTCATAACAGTGAAATATACAATTATTATCAACCATGTATCATACATCAATATTACTATAGTTAGACGTCATATATATATATATATATATATATATATATATATATACAACTCATGTATAACTAGTGCTTGCTGCAGCAATAAAATGAAATGAAATGAAAGCATCTATATAAATGTCACTTGTCAGATGGCAACTTGTAATTGTGTTGTTATTCTGAGTATGTGATCAAAAAGTTTTAACTAGATCAATATACATAGAACGACTGAGCACCCAAATAACATTAAACGTTTACTGAGGGGAGAGGTAAACAAATGTAAATGCATCCGCTAATGCATACTCTACGGCTCCTACCTGAAATCCCCAGGAACATAGACACAACACGGAGCCTACTTCCGTGTAAGATTGACGTCATGGTCAGAGTAATAGACATGGCCCCTATCCAGCCAATTTATTATTATTATTATCGGTTATTTGTAGAGCGCCAACAGATTCCGCAGCGCTATTAACAAAAGCGGAGTAAAAAAAAAAAAAAAAAAAAAAAAAAAAAAAACAGTTATAGGGATCAAATGGGTAGAGGGCCCTGCCAAGAGTTGCACTGTTGTAGTCAGCTCTTGAGAAGGTGATCAACAAACAGCTGGACTCTTAAGCTTACATGCTAGGGGGGATAACTGGATAGCAATGGAGGAGACGAACTGGTATAAAGTAAGGTTAGCGTAGGTTGTATGCATCCCTGAACAGTAGAGTCTTTAGGGAGCACTTGAAGCTTTTAAAACTAGAAGAGAGTCTTGTGGAGCGAGGCAGAGAGTTCCACAAGATGGGAGCCAGTCTGGAGAAGTCCTGTAAACGGGAGTGTGATGAGGTGACAAGAGAGGAGGAGAGTAGGAGGTCTTGAGCAGAGCGAAGGGGACGGGAAGGAGAGTATCTGGAGACAAGATCAGAGATATAGGGGGGAGCAGTGCAGTTGAGGGCTTTGTATGTCAGAGTGAGAATTTTGTGTTTGATCCTAGAGGCAAGAGGAAGCCAGTGAAGAGATTGGCAGAGAGGTGCAGCAGATGAAGAGCGACTTGTAAGGAAGATGAGTCTGGCAGAGGCATTCATTAGGGATTGTAAAGGAGCTAAGCGGTAGGTGGGGAGACCAGAGAGGACAGAGTTGCAGTAATCGAGACGGGAGAGGATGA
Organism: Bombina bombina; assembly: GCF_027579735.1. Classification (NCBI taxonomy): domain Eukaryota; kingdom Metazoa; phylum Chordata; class Amphibia; order Anura; family Bombinatoridae; genus Bombina; species Bombina bombina. The sequence goes on along the minus strand of NC_069499.1, from coordinate 322,815,419 downwards.
GAGAGTGGATTAAAATCTTAGTTGTGTCTTGTGTAAGGAAGTGTCTAATTTTAGAGATGTTTTTAAGGTGGAAGCGGCAGGCTTTAGCCAAAGTCTGAATGTGAGGAGTGAAAGAAAGATCTGAGTCAAATGTGACCCCGAGACATCGGGCATGCGGGGTAGGGGTAATGATGGAGTTGTCGACAGTTATAGAGAGATTGGGGGTGGAGAGTTTTGAAGAAGGGGGGAAAATAAGGAGCTCAGTTTTGGAGAGATTTAGCTTGAGGTAGTGAGAGGACATCCAGTTGGAGATGTGAGAAAGACAGTTAGTGACACGGGTTAGCAAGGAAGGAGAAAGTTCTGGTGCAGAGAAGTAGATTTGGGTGTCGTCGGCATACAAATGATATTGTAAACCATGGGACTTTATTAGGGAACCTAGTGATGATGTGTAGATTGAGAAGAGAAGGGGACCGAGAACAGAGCCTTGCGGTACTCCGACAGAAAGTGGTGACGGGGCAGAGGAGGCCCCAGAGAAGGCAACACTAAAGGTACGGTTTGACAGGTAGGAAGAGAGCCACGAGAGGGCTGTGTCACATATGCCGAAGGATTGGAGGGTTTGAAGCAAGAGAGGGTGGTCAACAGTGTCAAAGGCTGCGGACAGATCAAGGAGAATAAGCAGAGAGAAGTGGCCTTTTGATTTTGCTGTAAGTAGGTCATTGGTAACCTTAACAATTGCTGTTTCTGTGGAGTGATGGGGACGAAATCCAGATTGCAATGGGTCAAGAAGGGAGTTTATTGTAAGGAAATGGGAAAGGCGTGCATAAGCTAGTTTTTCGAGAAGCTTTGATACAAGAGGGAGGAGGGAAATAGGGCGGTAGTTGGATGGGGAGGTAGGATCAAGGGAAGGTTTTTTGAGGATAGGTGTGACCAGTGCATGTTTCAGCGATGAGGGAAATATACCGGTGCTGAAGGAGAGGTTGAAAGTGTGTGTGAGTATAGGGGTAAGGGTGGCAGAGAGGGAGGGGAGTAGCTGTGAGGGGATAGGGTCAAGGGGACAGGTAGTGAGGTGAGAGCGCAGTATAAGTGCCAATCATATTAAGAGGGGAAATACCTAGGCAATCTGTATCACCATGGAACCCAACCAATGAGGATGTACTATCACGCAGAGGATATTGTTGCTAGGGAAAGATAAACAAAACATTACATTATTCCGACGATCATATGTTATACTTTAAATTAAAAAAAACAACAGTATGGCATATGTAACTAATCCTCAATATAATAAAAGGACATCAGGTCCTATTAGCATAACTGTATAAACTATGTGCAATGTATGTCGGGAATAAACATAAATCTATAGCTAATGGGCGGTGTTGGAAAAATAATATGGAGAACACAATTAGAATACAAACCCTAATAATTAAACCCTAATAATTATGCTGTAGAGGGTTAATAATAAGAACATGTATAATTTGAAAGGAAACCCCATCACATGTCCTAAAAGGAAAGATATAATGTATCCTAGACTCTCTAGGATTTAAATTACAGGAAACAGTGCCAGTCCAAATTCACATTCAGTCCATGTGGATGTAGGGTATTGAGGCAATAAATCCATTTGGCCTTGCATCTCCATAGCAATTTCTTCCTATCCCCACCTCTCCTTAGTGGGGGGATATGATCTATTAATCTGAACCTCAGGTCACAAAGGGAATGTTTACAGGTGAGAAAATGCCGGGCCACAGGTTGATCACTTTTACCCGTATTGAGGGCAATTCTGATGGCGGAACGGTGGTTGGCAAATCTGGTTCTGGCGTCATCTTCCATTTTCACCACATAAGATAAACCACACGAACAGTTTAATAAATAAACCAAATAGGTTGTAGTGCAGGTGAGATAAAATCTAATGTGGTACTGTTAGTTGTTATGTGGGTGTACGTAGTGCATGAGATACATCTATAAGATCCCATTTTTTTTGGTTTTCAACCAGGATGGTTCATAGTAGCTGTGAATGGGGTCAGTGATGACCAAGGGATCTCTGAGGTTCATTGCTCTCCTATATGCAATCTGTGGTCTCTGTACAAAAGGTAGGGAGTAATCTGAGGATATAATATCCCAGTGTTTAAACACCTGAGTCGGGAGATCCTTTACGTTCGGTGTCAGCAATGTTAAAGTTTTTTCTTTTCGGTGATTGTACTTTATCTTTAAGTAGATCACTCTGTCGGACACTTGCCAATTGCGATCTGCTTTCCTTAATATATTTTGGCTTATAACCCCTTTTTTTGATCCGAAGTTCCAAACCGTCCAGTTGTTCCTCTCTTTTTGTGGCATCTGAATTGTTGCGGATTGTTAGTAGTATTTGTCTCTTAGGTACCGCCCCTATCATCCTTCTTGTGTGGCACCTCTGGGCCGATAGGATGGAATTTCTATCTGTGTCCTTTTTAAAGAGTGTGGTGTTCAATTTCTCTTGTGCTTTATATATTCTAAGATCTAAGAAGTGATTTTTAATCGTACAGGATGCTCACACTCATTTAGGTCTTCCGTCCAGGCCAACAACTACTCCATCGATTCCTTCCAAATGATAAAGAGGTCGTCGATGTAACATCGGTACAGACTGATATGGGGTTCGTGTAAACTTGCATAACCTCTTTCTCATATGTAAATGTTGGCATAAATCGGGGCTATATTTGACACCATTGCCGTCCCGGCTATTTGGAGATAATATGTCTGTTTGAAACGGAAGTAATTGCAGGTGAGGCACAATTCAACAAGTTTGAGGATGAATTCCAGCGGGGGACCAATATAGGGGTATAGATTTAATATAGCTTCAACAGCAGTTAGACCATCTTTGTGGGGGATGATGGTGTACAAGCTTGTAACATCTAGGGTGGCAAGTTTTTCATCTCGTATCACCCCAAACTCCTGTAGTGCAGTGATCATATGAATCAAGTCCCGTGTGTAGGATTCCATGTTCATTACAAATGGTTGGAGAAGACCATCAATATATATATAGCCACTGGTTGGAGAAGCGACCCCCTGGCCGAAACTATCGGGTGTCCTGGAGGGTTGTATATATCTTTATGTATCTTCTGTAAAGTATACAATATTGGGCAGACTGGATATTGACTAGTCAGGAAATCATAGGTGTCTTTATCCAAGAAATCATTACTCAGGGCATCATTCAATATACAATCAATTTTTTGTTTTGAATTGATGTACCGGATTGATATAAAGTCTTTGATAGACTGCTGTATCCTGTAATTGGCTGTGTATTTCCGCACTCCAACATGTCACTTGTCACAATAAATCATGTCCAGTAAGTGTGGTTCTTCTACTTGTGTATGTATATATATATATATATATATATATATATATATATATATATATATATATATATATATATATATATATATATATAAATATATATATATATACAGTATATATATATATATATATTTTATATATATATATAATATATATATATATATATATATATATATATATATATATACACATTATATATATATATATATATATATATATATATATAGATAGATAGATAGATAGATAGATAGATAGATAGATAGATAGATAGATAGATAGATAGATAGATGATTATATACAAGTATAGATATATATAGGAATATCAATTTAAAATATATAGAACATATTGTGCTATGTGCAGAACATTGTAATGTGAAACATTTAAAGTATATACAAACTATAACAATGAATAATGCAAAAATATGTTTTTTCAAGTTTTCATCTACTTAATTTATATTTATATATTTATATATATATATATATATATATATAAACCAAAAAGGCCCATCAAGTCTACCCATATTACATGTTACTTTTTCCTTAGGATAGCCTTATGCATGTCCCAGGCATTTTTAAATTCCTTTACAGTCTTTGGCCTAGATTTGGAGTTTGGCGGTAGATGGGCTGTTAACGCTCCGCGGGCTTTTTTCTGGCCGCACCATAAAATTAACTCTGGTATCGAGAGTTCAAAAAAATGCTGCGTTAGGCTCCAAAAAAGGAGCGTAGAGCATTTTTACCGCAAATGCAACTCTCGATACCAGAGTTGCTTACGGACGCGGCCAGCCTAAAAAACGTGCTCGTGCACGATTCTCCCATAGGAAACAATGGGGCTGTTTGAGCTGAAAAAAAACCTAACACCTGCAAAAAAGCAGCGTTCAGCTCCTAACGCAGCCCCATTGTTTCCTATGGGGAAACACTTCCTACGTCTGCACCTAACACTCTAACATGTACCCCGAGTCTAAACACCCCTAACCTTACACTTATTAACCCCTAATCTGCCGCCCCCGCTATCGCTGACACCTGCATTATATTATTAACCCCTAATCTGCCGCTCCGTAAACCGCCGCAATTTACATTATCCCTATGTACCCCTAATCTGCTGCCCCTAACACTGCCGACCCCTATATTATATTTATTAACCCCTAATCTGCCCCCCTCAACGTCGCCGACACCTGCCTACACTTATTAACCCCTAATCTGCCGAGCGGACCGCACCGCTACTATAATAAATGTATTAACCCCTAACCCGCCTCACTAACCCTATCATAAATAGTATTAACCCCTAATCTGCCCTCCCTAACATCTCCGACACCTAACTTCAATTATTAACCCCTAATCTGACGACCGGAGCTCATCGCTACTATAATAAATGGATTAACCCCTAAAGCTAAGTCTAACCCTAACACTAACACCCCCCTAACTTAAATATAATTTAAATCTAACGAAATTAATTAACTCTTATTAAATAAATTATTCCTATTTAAAGCTAAATACTTACCTGTAAAATAAATCCTAATATAGCTACAATATAAATTATAATTATATTGTAGCTATTTTAGGATTAATATTTATTTTACAGGCAACTTTGTAATTATTTTAACCAGGTACAATAGCTATTAAATAGTTAAGAACTATTTAATAGTTACCTAGTTAAAATAATAACAAATTTACCTGTAAAATAAATCCTAACCTAAGTTATAATTAAACCTAACACTACCCTATCAATAAATTAATTAAATAAACTACCTACAATTACCTACAATTAACCTAACACTACACTATCAATAAATAAATTAAATACAATTGCTACAAATAACTACAATTACATAAACTAACTAAAGTACAAAAAATAAAAAAGAACTAAGTTACAAAAAATAAAAAAATATTTACCAACATTAGAAAAAGATTACAACAATTTTAAACTAATTACACCTACTCTAAGCCCCCTAATAAAATAACAAAGACCCCCAAAATAAAAAATTCCCTACCCTATTCTAAATTAATAAATGTAAAAGCTCTTTTACCTTACCAGCCCTGAACAGGGCCCTTTGCGGGGCATGCCCCAAGATAATCAGCTCTTTTGCCTGTAAAAAAAAACATACAATACCCCCCCCCAACATTACAACCCACCACCCACATACCCCTAATCTAACCCAAACCCCCCTTAAATAAACCTAACACTAAGCCCCTGAAGATCTTCCTACCTTGTCTTCACCATCCAGGTATCACCGATCCATCCTGGCATCCGGTGCTGAAGAGGTCCAGAAGAGGCTCCAAAGTCTTCCTCCTATCCGGCAAGAAGAGGACATCCGGACCGGCAAACATCTTCTCCAAGCGGCATCTTCGATCTTTTTCCATCCGGTGCGGAGCGGGTCCATCTTGAAGCAGCCGACGCGGATCCATCCTCTTCTTCCGTTGTCTCCCGACGAATGACGGTTCCTTTAAGGGACGTCATCCAAGATGGCGTCCCTCGAATTCCGATTGGCTGATAGGATTCTATCAGCCAATCGGAATTAAGGTAGGAATATTCTGATTGGCTGATGGAATCAGCCAATCAGAATCAAGTTCAATCCTATTGGCTGATCCAATCAGCCAATCAGATTGAGCTCGCATTCTATTGGCTGTTCCGATCAGCCAATAGAATGCAAGCTCAATCTTTAAATAGGAATAATTTATTTAATAAGAGTTAATTAATTTCGTTAGATTTAAATTATATTTAAGTTAGGGGGGTGTTAGTGTTAGGTTTATTTAAGGGGGGTTTGGGTTAGATTAGGGGTATGTGGGTGGTGGGTTGTAATGTTGGGGGGGGGTATTGTATGTTTTTTTTTTACAGGCAAAAGAGCTGATTATCTTGGGGCATGCCCCGCAAAGGGCCCTGTTCAGGGCTGGTAAGGTAAAAGAGCTTTTACATTTATTAATTTAGAATAGGGTAGGGAATTTTTTATTTTGGGGGTCTTTGTTATTTTATTAGGGGGCTTAGAGTAGGTGTAATTAGTTTAAAATTGTTGTAATATTTTTCTAATGTTGGTAAATATTTTTTTATTTTTTGTAACTTAGTTCTTTTTTATTTTTTGTACTTTCGTTAGTTTATGTAATTGTAGTTATTTGTAGCAATTGTATTTAATTTATTTATTGATAGTGTAGTGTTAGGTTAATTGTAGGTAATTGTAGGTAGTTTATTTAATTAATTTATTGATAGGGTAGTGTTAGGTTTAATTATAACTTAGGTTAGGATTTATTTTACAGGTAAATTTGTTATTATTTTAACTAGGTAACTATTAAATAGTTCTTAACTATTTAATAGCTATTGTACCTGGTTAAAATAATTACAAAGTTGCCTGTAAAATAAATATTAATCCTAAAATAGCTACAATATAATTATAATTTATATTGTAGCTATATTAGGATGTATTTTACAGGTAAGTATTTAGCTTTAAATAGGAATAATTTATTTAATAAGAGTTAATTAATTTCGTTAGATTTAAATTATATTTAAGTTAGGGGGGTGTTAGTGTTAGGGCTAGACTTAGCTTTAGGGGTTAATCCATTTATTATAGTAGCGATGAGCTCCGGTCGTCAGATTAGGGGTTAATAATTGAAGGTAGGTGTCGGCGATGTTAGGGAGGGCAGATTAGGGGTTAATACTATTTATGATAGGGTTAGTGAGGCGGGTTAGGGGTTAATACATTTATTATAGTAGCGCTCAGGTCCGGTCGGCAGATTAGGGGTTAATAAGTGTAGGCAGGTGTCGGCGACGTTGAGGGGGGCAGATTAGGGGTTAATAAATATAATATAGGGGTCGGCGGTGTTAGGGGCAGCAGATTAGGGGTACATAAGGATAACGTAGGTGGCGGCGCTTTGCGGTTGGCAGATTAGGGGTTAATTATTGTAAGTAGCTGACGGCGACGTTGTGGGGGGCAGCCGACTGCAGCTATGTAGCTGACAAGTGACCACAGCCTGTAGACACCCCTGATGCCTGACAGCACCAGTACTCAGGGTCCCACCTTGTGGCAGACTCCAGCTACCAAGACTAGGTAGCTCTTCCAGTGTGTCCTTCCTCTGCCTGGAACAGGCTGCTATGTAGCTCAGGATAGTGATTTTAGCTGGAGCTCACCCAAATAACTAGACACACTAGCATTCAGGTTACACATGAACTGATTTTATTGAAAACATACACTCCTTTTATACAGACAGTTCATCTTGATAAGACCCTGGACAATCCCACTATTTTCCCGCCATTCCCACCCCTCCAGACAGCCCGGCACCTCCATAGGAGCCACAGTCTTGCATAAGGGGTGGCGGTTTCGGATGATCCCGGTGGAATTGCGGCACTTCCCGGTGTCATGGCGGCACTTCCCGGTGTCATTTTAAAGCTCTCGGTCCCCAGATGCAACAGTCCAAAAATCAGCATTATTTGTTACTGGGGACCGGAGTTACAGTCCATTGAAGTTATGGGGTTAGGGGTGTCCAAAACCCCCAGTTCCCAAAGGAGCTCCCCTCCGGTAATTACCCTACCTCTTGTCCTCCCTAGGGGCTACTAACCCCAAAAGAACGGAGCTCTGGGGCTCATGGTTGCTGGAGTGACGTGGGGTAAAGTTAGCGGGTTTCCTGCTGTCCTGTGGCCAACCGGGAGTTCCAGGAGCCTGGCCAGACTGAGAGGGGTTAGGCGGGTGTCCGTTGTGAGGCAGCCGACCGGGAGTTCCAGGAGCCCGGCCAGCCTAGGAGGGTTTTCCTGGTCATAAACCAACTCTTCTCTGAACACAAAAACATGCCAACATAAAGCAAGCAAACAGTCTCCAGAGATTGTGGCTGCTCTGAGGAGCCCAAAACCACTGAGAAACAACAGGGGTGTGGTTGTAGGGGGTGGGGAGTAGCCTTAGCCGTCTGATATCCGTGACATCTCCCCCCCTCCAGTTCGGCAGACCCGGCTAGACCCTTAATGGGTCGGCCTATGGTTGTCCGACGGTGGCCCTCCACTTTTTGGTTGCTGAGAGAGGTTATCTCATCTCTCCTGAGCTTGGGGCACCCTTGTGGGGTTCCTGCTGGAGTTAATACCCTGCACCCTGGGCACAGGGATAGTCACATAATGCAAAGTCCCAAACAAGTTTTGCTAAGGCCGGCTCCCAAACAATTGCTGTTCCACAAGTTCCAGTGTCGTTAAGTTCCATGGCCAAACTGTCTCCCTCTGTGACACTCTGTTTAGTATCAGCTGACCCACCCACAAACAAAGCTAGTGCCAGTTTCCCAGCTGTATTCCCACCCCAGACCAGAGGGGGAGGTTGCTCCTTGGTGGGGCAGGTAAAGCTCGGGTGCTGAAACATGTGGCACCAACTTAATAATCTTTTATCCTCCTTGCCCAATGCAACTTCTGCCCCCTGTGAGAAATACTCTGGGGCAAGAAAAGGGTAGAGACCCTGCCAAGCTACTGAGGGGAGAGTCCATCTGTCTCTTCTCCTGAGAAGGAGATCTACCGCTGGGGAGGGAGGTCTGCTACTTCCGCTCCATGGGAAACTGTGCTGCCGCTGGGGAGAGAGACCAACTGTCTCCTCTCCCAGAAAGGGATTTGGCCGCTGGGGAGAGATATTGATACCTCTCTCCCTGAAAGGGTTTCTCTGTAAGGGGAGGGAGGACGACTACCTCCGCTCCCTGGGGATGGCTCTGCCACTGGGGAGAGAGACTGACTGTCTCCTCTCCCGGCTCCTGGCTCTGCCGCTGGGGAGAGAGACCGACTGTCTCCTCTCCCAGGAAGGGGTTCTGTTTACGGGGAGGAAGGACGACTACCTCCGCTCCCAGGGAATGGCTCTGCCACTGAGGAGAGAGACCGACTGTCTCCTCTCCCGGCTCCTGGCTTTGCCGCTGGGGAGAGAGACGACTGTTTCCTCTCCCAGGAAGGGGTTCTGTTTACGGGGAGGAAGGACGACTACCTCCGCTCCCAGGGAATGGCTCTGCCACTGAGGAGAGAGACCGACTGTCTCCTCTCCCGGCTCCTGGCTTTGCCGCTGGGGAGAGAGACGACTGTTTCCTCTCCCAGGAAGGGGTTCTGTTTACGGGGAGGGAGGACGACTACCTCCGCTCCCAGGGGATGGCTCTGCCGCTGGGGAGAGAGACACCGACTGTCTCCTCTCCCGGCTCCTGGCTCTGCCGCTGGGGAGAGAGACTGATTGTCTCCTCTCCCGGGAAGGGGTTCTGTTTACGGGGAGGATGACTACCTCTGCTCCCAGGGGATGGCTCTGCCGCTGGGGAGAGAGACCGACTGTCTCCTCTCCCGGCTCCTGGCTCTGCTGCTGGGAAGAGAGACCCACTGTCTCCACTCCCGGGAAGGGGTTCTGCTGCTGGGGAGAGTTATTGACATCCATCTCTACCTGCAAGGGGTTCTCTGTAAGGGGAGAGAGGACAACTATCTCTGCTCCCAGGTTTCCTGGAGCTGTTACAGGTGCTGGGAAGAGGACGGCGGCTCTCTGCCCTGTTGTCAGCATTTCTGCTGGGGTGACTCCCTTGTCCAAGTCTATAAGCTCAGAGCCAGACTGCTGATCAGGATCCAGCAGCCCTGGTTCCCTTTCTCTTTGCTGCCACTCCTCCACAGTCGAGCTCCATGAATCCCAGAGGGCTGCACCCCAGATCTGTATGCCCCTGGCATGCTGCTTAGCAAGATCCAGCAGCCTCTTGTATTTCTTGACCAGTGCCTCTTCCTGGTCAATTATAAAATCAAGATCGTCCAGCAGCCAGGTCTCCCCCAAGAGATCCAGCAGTTCCTCTTGGAGCCCAGAGATATCCTCCAGACCCTGGTCTGTCTCGCTCCCAAACTGTGGGTCCTCTGTCCTTTTTGTAAACAACAATCCAGGGCCGCCAAAGCCAAAGCCCTCTGTGGGGGATCCTTCCTCCAGCCATGGCTGCGCTTGCATAGCGAGCCATTGAAGGGCTCGATAGCCGTCCTCCACCCACATCTCTTGCTGGATCAGTCTATGTAGAACAGCTAGCCATTCCTTCTTTGGCTGTTCTCCCAGGAAAGGCAGTCTCACGGTCCACCGTACCCAGAATCTTGTGTCATTTGTGGGGAGAACCTTTCCATTTTCCTGCTCCTGTTGCAGAGCCTCCCACCAAAGGTCTCAGAGGGCAAGGTTCCTCCATGTCAGAACGTCCTGTTCCGAACAAGGATCCTTTGTTCCAGTCAGCATCTTTTGTACTCTCCCTAGGAACTCTGCCTCCATATTTACTGGCTACTGTGGTACGTCTCCTCTGTCAGCAGGAACCTTGTAAAAGAAGCAGATCCCACCGCTGCCAGCCAATGTGATGGATACCCCAGCTACCCCGACTGGGTAGCTCCGCCAAAAGAGGTTGTGCTTCCTCCCTGCCGACTGCAGCTATGTAGCTGGCAAGTGACCACAGTCTGTAGACACCCCTGATGCCTGACAGCACCAGTACTCAGGGTCCCACCCTGTGGCAGACTCCAGCTACCCAGACTAGGTAGCTCTTCCAGCGTGTCCTTCCTCTGCCTGGAACAGGCTGCTATGTAGCTCAGGATAGTGATTTTAGCTGGAGCTCACCCAAATAACTAGACACACTAGCCTTCAGGTTACACAGGAACTGATTTTATTGAAAACATACACTCCTTTTATACAGACAGTTCATCTTGATAAGACCCTGGACAATCCCACTATTTTCCCGCCATTCCTGCCCCTCCAGACAGCCCGGCACCTCCATAGGAACCACAGTCTCACATAATCCCAATACTTAGGGGTGGTGGTTTCGGGTGATCCCGGTGGAGCGGCGGCACTTCCAGGGTGTCATTTTAAAGCCACAGTCCAAAAATCAGCATGATTTGTTACTGGGGACAAATCAGTTATGGGGTTAGGGGTGTCCAAAACCCCCAGTTCCCAAAGGAGCTCCCCTCCGGTAATTACCCCACCTCTTGTCCTCCCTAGGGGCTACTAATCCCCAAAAGAGCGGAGCTCTGGAGCTCATGGTTGCTGGAGCAACATGGGGTAAAGTTAGCGGTTTTCCTTCTGTCCTGTGGCCGACCGGGAGTTCCAGGAGCCTGGCCAGCCTGAGAGGGGTTAGGCAGGTGTCCGTTGTGAGGCGGCCGACCGGGAGTTCCAGGAGCCCGGCCAGCCTAGGAGGGTTTTCCTGGTCATAAACCAACTCTTCTCTGAACACAAAAACATGCCAACATAAAGCAAACAAACAGTCTCCAGAAATGGTGGTTGCTCTGAGGAGCCCAAAACCACTGAGAAACAACAGGGGTGAGGTTGTAGGGGGGTGGGGAGTAGCCTTACCCATCTGATATCCGTGACACTATACATATTTAGATCATAGAGTCTTTCTTTGTATGTTTTATATTTTAGACCATGTACCATTTTAGTAGCCCTCCTTTGGACAGCTTCTAGTTTATTTATATCTTTCTGAAGATATGGTCTCCAGAACTGTACACAGTATTCCAGATTTGGTCTAACTAATGATCTGTAAAGTGGCATAAGAACCTTGCTATTTCTGCTACTAAAACCTCTTCCAATGCAAACAAGCATTTGACTGGCCTTGCTGGCTGCACTGCGGCATTGTGTACCAAATGTTAAATCATCTGAAATAATAATTCCCAAATCCCTTTCTTCTTTAATTGCAGTGAGTAATGTACCATTGAGACTATAATTGGCCTTTGGGTTTTTGGATCCTATATGCATAATTTTGCTCTTGGTAATATTAAATTTCAGATCCCATTTATTTGACCAGTCCTCTAGTTTATTAATATCACAGTTCATTTGATCAACTCCTCCTGGAACATATACCCTGTTTTTTGTATCATCAGCAAACAAGCAAACCTTCCCCTTAAGCCCACTTCCAATATCACTTATGAAGATGTTAAACAAAACAGGCCCAAGAACTGACCCTTGGGGAACACCACTAGTAACTGATGCCTCATTTGAATGTACTCCATTAATTGAAACCCTCTGTTGTCTATCTTTAAGCCAGCATTCTACCCACCTAACAATCTTAGCATCTATTCCAAGGCAATACATTTTGTGAATAAGTTTGTTGTGTGGGACGGTGTCAAATGCTTTGCTAAAGTCTAGATATGCAACATCTACGGCTCCTCCCTGGTCTATTATTTTAGTTACATGGTCAAAGAAATCAATTAGATTAGTCAGGCATGATCTTCCAGCAGTGAAACCACGCTGTCCTTTGTCTTCTAAGTTGTTTGTCTGAATGAAAGATACAAGTCTTTCCTTTAAAAGAGTTTCCATTAATTACCCTGCAATTGAGGTCAAACTGACTGGCCTATAGTTAGCAGAATCTTCCCTACTACCCTTTTTATGAAGAGGAACTACATTGGCAAATTTCCAGTCTTTTGGAACAACTCCTGTTAGAAGTGACTGATTAAATAATAATGACAGTGCACATGGTGTTGTTCGCTCTAGCTGGGAGAAAATCTCCCTAGTGAGAGTGAGTCCCTGCACCTGGTAATAAATGTATTATGTAAAGTATGCATGTCACATGGCTCATGGAAAGACAATAGATATACATCATGCCACCTGGTATTTGTTCTTTAATCAACAACCCCCCCTCCCATAACAAAAGCCCCAATCATTTTAGTTACCTGTCTATCTTCAGGATAATTTCAAAGGTGAAACAACTAGTTTTTACACCTTCAGATTATAAATGTGTTTTACAGAGACAATATGCAAATCATTTGTAGGGTGTCCCACGTTATGATGATGATCAAAGACTATAAAAAACTCAAGTAAAATGGTGATCCTTGTATAAAGAATGCATGTTATATTTTTTAATTAATTTATTAGATTCTTGTTACTACACCACCACTGCAAGATCTGACTGCACTATATTACCCAAACTGTGATGCACATCATAAAGGAAGCTGATCCCAGATTACTAACTACATAAATCATAAATGCTCACCTGCTGATAGGTTTCTATGTATTGTTGATCTGGATATTAACTGAACAAAAATAATATGCTAGTATACTGGGGATACTCACTATTGACTGGTGATGACCTGTTTCAGTGATATTATCGCAGTGGGATGCAGGATGAAGTTGGAGGTAAAGGATGTTGCTTGCTGAATGATTCTGGATTGGGAACAGAGCTTGGGGTGTAGGCTAAATCAGCGTGTACATCTCTGGAGTGCTTATTCAGGGGATACAGCTCAGGAGACACCAGGTGGGATTTATATAAGATGTGCATTCGCTATGATTGTGGTTAAAGGGACATTGTGATGAAAATTGTTTTTCCCTTAATGTGTTTCCAAATTATGACTTGTTAAACCAGCTGCATAATATATAATATATTAGAATGCTTCTTTAGGTTTATAGCTGTTTTCTCTTTGAAATCACAACCCATCAAAATGGGTTGAGCTTGCAGGGAAATCATATTTCCTTATTTTATCCCTTTTTGTACACACACATGCTTCTTTATTTTATCTCTATCTGTAAACTTTGAGGGAACAATTAAACATTAATATTTTGTTACTTATCTCTCCTACCTCCTACTGGGAGTGTAATTTCTTCTCCTAGCTACATTTTCACAGCTTTTCTATAAGCCTAATATTATGTGTAAAAACTTTCAGTATAAGCAAAGATACCACAGGCAAAATCACCGATTTCAAATGCCCAATAATGGTAAATTAGTTATTCGTAAACAATCTTATACACTCCAGCAGGTAAAATTGATCATTGGGAACAAATTTAAGGGGATAAAATATAAGGTATGCTGTCCCTATAAGGAAAGTAGTGAAAATGAGGTGTATCATTTTGTATTATCTGGCTCATAAATTCACTTTATTTGGGGATTGTTTATAAAAGTGTTGGTGTAGAATTTGGACTTAGAAAAGAGTACAGAGGAGTTGCAAATACATTGCTGGACTATTACGCACCTGCAGATTCAGAATTGAGCAAACACTTGTGATGTTTTTAAATAAAATGTGACCAGTGGCCTTGATGTGCTGATGCAAATGGAATGGAGATGGAATGTGATCAGGGGTCTGAGTTTTGGGGTATTAGCAGCACTAGGACTTTACAATATATGAGATCCTGCATATAAGACGCACAGTACCAGGGGCTCCACAAGCAGATAATGATGGCTGTAACTAGCAGCGTGTGCTTCTGCGGCTCGTGCCTTTATAGCATCACGTGCCTCTTGGTCCCACTGTCTGCACCTCTCATGCAGTTATCTATGGATGCCATATACAGATCTGTACTTCTTTTCCTTAAAAGTAATGTTACATGTATACTTTCTATACATTATTTTATTTACATTTTAATATAGATCATACAAATATTTTTATACTTTTGAAGTATATTTATTAGCATATTCAATATTAACACTTTTTACCAAGCAAACCTGTAATTATTTATTATTTTTGTACCAGTCTAATTAACAAAATTAGATCAGAACATTTTATAATCATATGTTAATAAAATCTATTTGTTATTGGTGTTGACAGAAGATCATTTAGAAAGACAATCATGGTGTTTTGGCATTCTGTAAGTGTTATATCATAGATGATAGCACAATACATTTTTGTGATTTCAAGCAATATATCCTGTGACACTGGGCTGGCACTAATTATCCCAGGCAATAAGCACTGTGATATTACTGTGACACTGGTACCAATTAGCTCAGACAATAAGCACTGTGATATTACTGGGACACTGGCACCAAGTATCTCAGACAATAAGCACTGTGATATTACTGTGACACTGGCACCAATTAGCTCAGACAATAAGCACTGTGATATTACTGGGACACTGGCACCAATTAGCTCAGACAATAAGCACTGTGATATTACTTTGACACTGGCACCAAGTATCTCAGACAATAAGCACTGTGATATTACTGTCACAGTAATATCACAGTGCTTATTGTCTGAGCTAATTGGTGCCAGTGTCCCATTAATATCACAGTGCTTATTATCTGTCTCAGATAATTTGTGCCAGTGTCACAGTAATATCACAGTGCTTATTGTCTGTCCAGGGGCGAAGCTACAGGGGGTGCTGAGGTCGCAATTGTGACTGGGCCCCCAAGGGTGGGGGCTCAGCTTTAAAAAAAATTGTTGACCTGCCACTGCTTGCACTGATTTCATGTGAGTGTGACATGATGCTTAACTAGTGTCTCTGACTACAGGGGTTAGTCTTTCTGTTTTACCCATTGGTGTTAATGTGTGTATGTATGTATGTGACTGTGTGTGTATTTATGTATGTATCTGTGTGTGTTTGTTTGTGTAATCAGCAAATTACAGACCTTGTTACTACAGCATGGGGGGAGGGGGTAAACAGTATCACTATACAGTACCACTATATATAGATTGGGGGGGCTGGACTATGTCACAGACTACTGTGGTCACTTTATAAAGTACTGGGGCGGGTAGGGTCAGGCCAGCCATCTCACCGGCAGATTACAGACTGTGTCACTGACTCACTATATACGTTACTGGTGGGTTAAACAGTGTCACTATATACAGTAATAGGGGGTCAGACCATCTCACAGACAGTGGGCACAGGGTACCTCCTTATGCAGACATGTAATCTGATTCACATTTTTTTCTGTAATAAATGTTAAAAAAAATAATATATGTATAAAATTCATTTTTTTTGGTGGGGGGCCCTTCTTAGATTCTTGCACCTGGGCCCTGTGGTTTCTAGTTACGCCTCTGTATGTATATATATATAGCCAAATCTTCAAAAGGGAGGTATATGCACTCTCACCAACTTCCAACATTCGCCAGGGTGCTCTGTAGGAATAAAGTAGATAGGAGAAAGCACTCACTGGACTTCAGCATTCTTAGAACCAACAATACTGTATTTGTGACGTTTCAGGACAATAACAGTCCCTTCCTCTGACAACCAGAAGCTACAAACAAACAGACTAATAAAGGCCTGTAAAACCCTCCCCCCGAGAGGCCACCAATCCTTGGAGAACGTGTGCAAACCAATCAAGGTCTGCACCACTTGACAGACATAATGTGATATTATTAAAAAACATATTAACATATATCTATTTGATCCTATGTGTATTTAACATAAATGCCAAGTTCATTAAATCTTAAGTGTTAGCAATAAATTTCAGAGTGATAATAAGAAGGATTAGCCCCTGGTCTCATATCCCTATATACAGACACCCATGGTATGGTGCGAACCAGCAAATGGAACACTCCTTAGATACAACAACACTCATGTAATCCGCCCATGGGCATTACCACTGTCAACTAAATCCCCTGAAAAATAACTCATCAAAAATTAAACTACAAAATCTAAGCAGTTATAATCCTGCTCCAGAGTCACAAGAAACACACCAACGTTATGTGCAAGCAAGGACACAAACAAATCCCCAATAACACTCAGAGTACTGAGCACACGCAAGTCTCAGCCACACCCCCTACTCGATCATTGGTTAAATTCGGCATTAATAAAAATTGGTAGAATGAAGTACGCTATTTCCATTCACACCCATGTCAATACCACATAATCGAGGGGCATTATTGTCAAACCTTACGTGTGTTCAAAAGCTGAAATGATTCTGCAATAATCCTCCGGGTGCTGAGTACACACCGTCTGCAAACACCCCCCCTACTCGCTCATTGGTTAAAAACCGGCACATGTGAGAATCCATAGGCTACAGGGCTGAGATGAAATACACTGCTACTGTTTACCCCCGTGTATGTTCAGATTATCAATACCATCATCCACATCACCTAGTTCACAGTCTTTACTGGCAAACCTCCACTATACATATAACCCGTCAATATATCCCTCAGTGTGTCTAACCGCTAATAGAGCTGACACACAGAGACTCACTTCAACTCATACGATAGAGTATGATCGAATGAGTACCATTGTCACACATCAGTCTGCTCGTTAGTGTCCAGATACACTATAAAACAACTCACCCGATTACGATCAGGGACACCCTCATCCTATATTGATAACATCTCTCCACTACACACGCCTACCGATGCGTGATAGGTCATGCTGACACACACCCTCTAAGTGATATCCAATCTAGAGGGAGAGCTGTACTCCTCCTTATTCACTCCCTCTCCAAACATAAAAAAAAACATGCCAGAAAATCAAGCCCTTGTCATACTCGAGTATGAGAATCATCCAGATGTAAAACAACATTGTTGATAGTGTCAAATAAACAAAGAAAAACTACAAAGAAAAACTACAATAACATCCCGTGCTTATAGCACTCCCAACAAGCATTGATCTACACAATCAGTATGTCAGAACCTAAGATGGACCCTGTGTGAAAAAATCACATGAGCCCCCAACCACAGCAGCAAAGATACAAAATCACCTACTGACGAAATTCATGTTAAATATCACAAGCTATTAGCCCAAAACACAGCCAAAAAACACAACCTAACCTACTGACAAAATTCATGTTGAATGTCACAAACCACTAACTCAACTCCCTCTCCAAACATAAAAAAAAACATGCCAGAAAATCAAGCCCTTGTCATACTCGAGTATGAGAACCATCCAGATGTAAAACAACATTGCTGATAGTGTCAAATAAGCAAAGAAAAACTACAAAGATAAACTACAATAACATCCCCGTGCTTATAGCACTTCCAACAAGCATCGATCTACACAATCAGTATAAGTCAGGACCTAAGATGGACCCTGTGTGAAAAAATCACATGAGCCCCCAACCACAGCCGCAAAGATACAAAATCACCTACTGACGAAATTCATGTTAAATGTCACAAGCTATTAGCCCAAAACACAGCCAAAAAGCACAACCTAACCTACTGACAAAATTGACACTAGCTCAACAAGTAAATCTCAGATACTCCAAATATTACATTCACATTATCCAAAACCAAAATCCTGAGTGATAAATATGATTAGCTCTTATACAGGTGAGAAAAATAAAGGTGAGAAAAATAAACCTTAAAAATAATCCCACAAAACCCAAAATATTATTTGCAGTTTCAAACCGATCCAAAAAGTAAAAAGAAACAAACTCAAAATTAATTAATACTACAACAAATAAGTATTATTTCATATTATTTAAAATAATCTTGCAAACCCTACAGGCCAACTGCTAACCTAGTGAATCACGACCATTGCTCCAATAGGGAACTTACCCCATATGCTAAGTCAAACCACCACCAGGGAGAATCCGGACCAGGGACTGAAACACAAGAGAAACCTAAATAGATAAAACCGTGAATAAGTGAAAATAACGTATGTTTGGTCAAAAAAATATAAATTCCAAATTAAAATTAAAAACGGGACCAAAAAAAAAAAAAAACAATTGGTCCTACATCCCATCAAAAAACTAACATGTTCTAAAATGGACTTCATAGGGTTAAGGAGGAGACAAAAAGACACAATGGAAAAATAATGGAAAAATAATGATCTCAAAAAAAAAAAAAATCACTTATGGGGAGAAAAGCACAATTTCAAGAATCTTTAAAGACTATTTAACCGAATGACACCATGAACTCTCATATTCTAATGGAACCGTGAACTCTCTTGAATATCATATATCTCTATTAGCGTACTTCTCACAGGAACACCTGCCAACCAGATTGGACATTCAGACCCCTGGGGGCTAAGCAGCCAAGTTCATGAATCCATCTGGCTTCCTTTTGAAGTAAGATCTTCCCTCTGTTACCACCTCTGCTCAGTACTGGAACATGATCAATTATGCGGAACCGAAGGTCTGTAACTGTGGGTTTCTTCTCCAAAAAGTGTCGGGCTACTGGCTGCTCCGCTTTGTCATTCTTCAATGCAGCCCTGATGGCTGATCGATGATTCGCCATGCGAGTCCGGGCATCATCTATAGTCTTTCCAACATAAAACAGTCCGCATGGACAATTCAGAAGGTAGATGACATATGTGGTTGTACACGTAAGGAAGTATTTAATTTTGTACTTCTTTCTCTTGTCCAGATGTTGAAACACCCTTCCTATACTATTGCATGTCACGCAGCCCAGACACTTAAAACAGTCCTTTTTCCGTTTTAGCCATGATTGTGTTTCAGTGGGTGTTCGGAAATCCGTTTTCATCAAGTAATCCCATCTCGCCAGATCAGGAACAGATCGTCAATATATCTGTGATAAAATTTAATGGCTGGGTTTTCATTTACCTTCATCTGTGTTGTTTCGTATTCCGCCATAAACAAATTCACCAGCGATGGGGCCACATTGGACCCCATCGCTGTGCCTGATATCTGGAGGTAGTACTTATTATCAAAGCAAAACATTTTTTCTTTCAAGCAGATTGATAAAAGTTCCATAAGAACATCCTCTGGGGGACCAACATAAGGTGTCCGTCTCAAGGACTTGGTCACTGCTGCAATACCCAGTGAATGAGGAATCACAGTGTATAAACTTGAGACGTCCATCGTCACCAATAAATCCATTTCTGTAATCTCACGTAATTGTAAAATGTCCTGTATGAACATTGATGAATCTTGTGTATACGATCTCATGTGCTTAACCATCGGTTGCAAAAAATAATCAGTGAAGATCACTAAAGGCTGTAGAAGCGATCCTCTGGCAGAGACGATGGGTCTACCAGGTGGACATCCCATGTCCTTATGGATTTATGGCAGCTTGTACAGAACAGGGGTTATTGGAAAATCCCTCTGGAGGAAGCGCGCTTCCTGTTCCGAAATCACCCCTGATTCTTTCCATACACTTATTTTATGGTCAATGTCCCTTTTCAATACTGTGGTGGGATCTCCAGACAAGATCTTATATGTGGACGTATCAGAAAGCTGGCAGATAATTTTCGCTTTGTAGTTCTCCGTGTTCATCACTACCACTCTGCCACCCTTATCCGCAGGACGTATCACTATAGTCTAATACTCACTGAGTGTTTTCAGGGCTAATTTTTCCTCCTTCGTTAGATTATTCCTGAGTCTTCTGGTGTTCACAGGCTCTTGACTAATCCTTGACAAATAATTTGTATAGGATATGATAGATGAATTATTCGAGGTAGGATCAAAGGTGCCAGACGTCCTAAAGCGTGTCCACTCATCACTCTCATTTCTGAAAAATTCTTTTAGGCGCAATTTTCTGCCAAATTTTTGTATATCAATAAAAGAATTAAAAGGATCTCTCTTGGTTGTGAGGACAAATGATAATCCCTTGTTCAATAGTGAGGTTTCTGCTTCGGTCAGTGGTCTTGTGCTAATGTTGAAGACATTACTCTCTATTTTCTTTGAACAGAGGGGCGGCGGGACATGCCCCCCCCCCGCCTCGTGTGCGGCCGGGACCCTGTCCTAAAAAACATGCTGATGTTGAATGTGGGGCCAAAGGTGGTCTTGAAAAGCTAACTTGTTGGCTGTTATCCCACTGGGAAAAACCACCTGTTCCTCTTTATCTTGTAGTGATGCCTCTGTAGGATTGCGTTTCATGATTTGAGGAAATCTCTGTACCTGAGCTGTCACCAGAGCTAGTATCCACCGTATGAACAGTTCTCTTAGTGAATCTTCTTTCTCTGCAAGGTCTCAGAGTATTCCTTTCTTCTGGAGCAAGCATCCATTGATATACACTCTTGTGGGTATAATCTAGATCCACCATCTGCAATTTGCGATTCTTGAAAGCTATCAGTTCCTGTTTGTAAGCTTTCACCTGTGTAGCCAATTTATCCAACCAATCGCAGGAACTATCAGATCTCAATTTATTCAACTGTTCACTTTCAAAAGCGCGAATCTCAGATTTGACCTCCTGAAGTAATCTGTTTGCTTCCCGAATCACTAATAGCATCAGGTCGAATGAGCACTTATTAAGAATTTTGCACCAGTTTTGTACAAAATTCAGCATTAGATCTTCCAAGAGTGGGTACATTTCTAACCCGGAAACCCCTTGGTAACATTCTTTATTTATGGTACTCTGATAAATATGTACCATGAAAATCATATGTATCACTCTGGATTTTGGTTTTGGATAATGTGAATGTAATATTTGGAGTATCTGAGATTTACTTGTTGAGCTAGTGTCAATTTTGTCAGTAGGTTAGGTTGTGCTTTTTGGCTGTGTTTTGGGCTAATAGCTTGTGACATTTAACATGAATTTCGTCAGTAGGTGATTTTGTATCTTTGCGGCTGTGGTTGGGGGCTCATGTGATTTTTTCACACAGGGTCCATCTTAGGTCCTGACTTATACTGATTGTGTAGATCGATGCTTGTTGGAAGTGCTATAAGCACGGGGATGTTATTGTAGTTTATCTTTGTAGTTTTTCTTTGCTTATTTGACACTATCAGCAATGTTGTTTTACATCTGGATGGTTCTCATACTCGAGTATGACAAGGGCTCGATTTTCTGGCATGTTTTTGTTTATGTTTGGAGAGGGAGTGAATAAGGAGTACAGCTCTCCCTCTAGATTGTATATCACTTAGAGAGTATGTGTCAGCATGACCTATCACGCATCGGTGGGCATGTGTAGTGGAGAGATGTTGTCAATATAGGATGAGGGTGTCCCTGATCGTAATCGGGTGAGTTGTTTTATAGTGTATCTGGACACTAACGAGCAGACTGATGTGTGACAATGGTACTCATTCGATCATACTCTATCGTATGAGTTGAAGTGAGTCTCTGTGTGTCAGCTCTATTAGCGGTTAGACACACTGAGGGATATATTGACGGGTTATATGTATAGTGGAGGTTTGCCAGTAAAGACTCTGAACTAGGTGATGTGGATGATGGTATTGATAATCTGAACATACACGGGGGTAAACAGTAGCAGTGTATTTCATCTCAGCCCTGTAGCCTATGGATTCTCACTTGTGCCGGTTTTTAACCAATGAGCGAGTAGGGGGCGTGTTTGCAGACGGTGTGTACTCAGCACCCGGAGGATCATTTCAGAATCATTTCAGCTTTTGAACACACCTAAAGTTTGACAAAAATGCCCCTCGATTATATGGTATTAACATGGGTGTGAATGGAAATAGCGTACTTCATTCTACCAATTTTTATTAATGCCGTATTTAACCAATGATCGAGTAGGGGGTGTGGCTGAGACTTGTGTGTTCTCAGTACTCGGAGCGTTATTGGGGATTTGTTTGTGTCCTTGCTTACACATAACGTTGGTGTGTTTCTTGTGACTCTGGAGCAGGATTATAACTGCTTAGATTTTGTAGTTTAATTTTTGATGAGATGTTTTTCAGGGGATTTAGTTGACAGTGGTAACGCCCATGGGCGGATTACATGAGTGTTGTTGTATCTATGGAGTGTTCCCTTTGCTGGTTTGCACCATACCAGGGGTGTCTGTATATAGGGATATGAGAGCAGGGGCTAATCCTTCTTATTATCACTCTGAAATTTATTGCTAACACTTAAGATTTAATGAACTTGGCATTTATGTTAAATACACATAGGATCAAATAGATATATGTTAATATGTTTTTTAATAATATCACATTATGTCTGTCAAGTGGTACAGACCTTGATTGGTTTGCACACGGTCTCCAAGGATTGGTGGCCTCTCGGGGGGGAGGGTTTTACAGGCCTTTATTAGTCTGTTTGTTTGTAGCTTCTGGTTGTCAGAGGAAGGGACTGTTATTGTCCCGAAACGTCACAAACAAAGTATTGTTGGTTCTAAGAATGCGGAAGTCCAGTGAGTGCTTTCTCCTATCTACTTTATTATATATATATATATATAGCTATATATATATAGCTATATATATATATATATATATATATATATATATATATATATATATATATATATGTGTGTGTGTGTGTTTGTGTGTGTGTGTGTGTGTGTGTGTGTCGGTATATGTGTACATTTGTATTTATATGTTTAAATGTGTATATATGTCTGTAAATACATACTGTATATACACATATAAATACATAAATACTTATGTACACATATATATATATATATATATATATATATATATATATATATATATATATATATATATATATATATATATAGGTTTCTTCAATTAAGGACTGCACTCACTGGATTTAGTTAAAATAATAGTTATTTAGTGGTAACGTTTCGGGGTTCGCAGACCCCTTCCTCAGACCATATATATAATAATTATTAAAAAGGTATTATAGATACCGTAAGATATTCTAAATAAGCCATAGAATATATATATATATATATATATATATATATATATATATATATATATATATATATATATACATACAAAGATATCTTTAAATATGTATGTATCTCAATGTTTAAGCCCTTTTTTTAACACCTGAGACCTCCTATCTTTGAGCCTTTATAACTTTTTTGTGCAATATTTTTTGTGAATAATTTTTATTCGACAGTGTTATTATGAATGCAACTGTACTTTGTAATGTATTTTTTTATGTTTTTTGTGAAAGTTTTTATTTACGCAAAACAGTTAACCACAGCTCTGAGTTTGCGGTAATCATTCTAGCAATTGCGCTCAACTTGTGATATGAGCGCAATTTAACCAGTGCACAAACAATTGGGAAAACCCACACGCAAACGTTTGTGCCTCACTTGTAAACTAGCCCTAAATATTAAAATGATCATCAATGGGTTAATGCAATATAATCATGATGATAACACGTCTCCAGATATTGTAACAAATATTGTTGCCTGCATTATTTTGGCCATAAATTCCAGAGAAACTTTACAGGAGAGCAACAAAGCAAGAAGGTTAATTACATATTAACCAGGCCAATGCATTACCTAACCCTGCACAATATGCACAGAAATGTTAAATATTGAATTATTTAATCTAATCTGTAAATGGAAGAACATTCCCATATGTTAACTCAACAAATTAAATACTTATTTTATAATTCTGCTAAAAATCATCCAGGTGGTTAGGGTTTAGGGGTTAATTTCAGTGGTGATGCTGGGGTTGTTTAAGTTTAATAAGGGTTAGAGAGGCTAGGATTGGTAGACGTTAGTATTAATACAAAAAGGAGTAATTAGAGGGCCCAGGGGTAAATGTTATTAATAGCAGTTAATACAGTTGGGGTTAATAGTGGTTATGGTCAATAGTATATAGCGGTGGAGTTAATATTAGATAAAAAGGCTGGATCAAAAAACATTCCCCCTTATATAGGAAAACATAATTTTTCTATGAAATATATTATACAGATCATTTAGCATTTTTAAAAGCTGAAGATATTTATGATGAAAAAAGTGTTTTCAACGGGACACTGAAATCAGAAAACAACATACAAAAACTTAAAGGGATAGGAAACCCCAAAAATCGGATAGAACATAGAATTTGAAACGACTTTCAAATTTACTTTTATTATCAAATATGCTTCATTCTCTCGTTATCCTTTGCTGAAGGAGCAGCATTGCCCTACTGGCAGCTAGCTGAACACATCCAATCATAAGAGACAAATGTGTGCAGGCACCAATCAGCAACTAGACCCCACTAGTGTAGGATATGTGCATATTCATTTTCATCAATGGATACCAAGAGAGCAAAGCTCATTTGAAAATTGAAGTGATTTAAAAAGTGTCTTAAATTGACATGCTCTATCTAATTCTTGCAAGTTTAATTTTTACTTTCCTGTCCCATTAAAGGGCCATTATAGTAAAAAAAAAAAAAAAAAGACATATGTTAGAGCGTGTCATTTTAGAACTATCAACTCTACAGTTCTGTGTGCCATGCATCTAATGCTGCTGATTGGATCAACGCAAATTCCACTCCGGACCAGCTGTGCACCTTGAGTCCTGAGCAGTATTTCAACTGTGTGTTTAACCCCATTGCAGGGATTAAGCACACAGTGCTACAGGGTTGATAGTCTTAAAATGACCTGATCTTATGAATAAGAGTATGTCATTTTTCGATTTTAATGGCCCTTTATTTAGCATTTTTGCAATCTATAAGTAATAAAATTGAGAGTTAACTTGCCTATGCTTCACAGACTTCATTGCTTGACATGGGCTGAGTGAGCACTTTACAACTGCATACACAGATATCAGTGCAGCCAAAGTTTTTAATTAATTTGGCTGGATTGATATCTGTGTGTGCAATTTGCCTGTGTTGTAATTTCCTGTTACTATTAAAGCCAGTGATGTGTGGCTGATGACTATACACTAGTGGCAAACATTGTGGAAAGCCTTTGGAAAAAGTGTATTTTTAAGGTTTGATGGCTCATAAAACCATTTTTTTTAGAAATACCATAAAATTCTATATTATATGTATCTTTTTAAACAATAAAATTCTGGAGTAGACTGTCCCTTTAATAAATTGTTAAGCTAGCAGATTTGAAGGAACATCAGAGCTCACTTTAGTGAAACAAATGTAACCTTTTAGCGGCCAGAAATTAATCCCTTTCAGGACTTCTGATCCCAGTATTCCCAGCAGTCACTTCCCCAGAACTATTGCTAGAGCTCAATTTACATTTCAGCTGCCCATAGGTTCTTATGATATCACCCCCAGGCCTTCCCCTAATTTTTCTTACTAACGGAAATGATTTGAACACATTTGTTTTCACTGATCCTAAACAACATGACATCACTATGTGTAATTTCTGACAAACTATAAAAGCTAATGGAAGGGCCTGTAATATATTTAGACTCCAGCATTGTATATAAAGTACTAAAGACCAAATGTAGGGATCTCCATGTCTACATGTGATAATTGTTTTTGATAGTTAAACCCAATTCTAAGCATTGTTTTATTATCTGTTAATTAACTAATTGCTCAGTTGTCCACTGATCTTCAATCTATTACATACCTTATTTTTCAAACAAATTGTCGGATTGCCTTAATAAATCATTTTATTATACTTATTTTTATACTTATTTTTTCTTGATTCGGAAAAAGCATACAGTCTTAAACCATGTTCAAATGTACTTCTGTTATCAAATTTACTTTAACGTCTTGGTATCTTTTGTTGAAGGTGCAGCAAAACACTACTGGGAGCTAGCTGAACAGCTTCCATCTTAAATTGTTTAATTACTTAAAGAACTTACTTTTCACTGTAAGAGCAATTCAATTGTGGAACTCATTATCAAAGGAGGTAGTGAATGCCAATACCTTAGATACATTTAAAAATGGTTTGGATACATTTCTGGCTAGAAACAGAATTTATGGATATGATTGGTTGTTTTAAATGGGTCACCTTTTGCTGGAATTAATTTAAGCTCAAGTGGAGCTTTTTTGTAAGTATATTAGATTTGTATAGGTTGAACTCGATGGATGTCAGTCTTTTTTTCAACCTCATCTACTATGTTACTTACTTTAAAAAAAACATCAATTTAATGATTGCTAAGTTTGGAAGATATATTGGGTGTGGCAGCTTTTTTTGCTTGCTAGGGTTTTTAAGGGTCTTACTTTGTTTGGGATGAGGTGGTGGCCTTATGTACATGAGGAATTGTGAGGTTGTCTAATTAAATTACAAGTAAGAGTACCTCAGGAAAGGGGTCCTTTATGCAGGGGACATTATTTAAATTGACAATCCTTTGATGGGATCTTTTGTTGGGATCATGGCTAGGATTTCATGTAATGGAGCTACAAGGGGGTTAAGAAACACTAAGATCAGCACCATGTGAAAGTGGTAGGTGCCAGTCTTAGAGTTTGACAGTGAGTCTTCAGGTTCTTCTTCTTCTGACAGCGACAGTTCCCTAGAGTTGGTAGGGAAGGGCCAGAAGAGGATGTTTCAGATGATGAAGCAGTTAGTGGCTGCTCAGGAAAAGTGTAGGGTGTCTGGTTTTAGGGCTAAGGATGTGGAGAGGGTGCTGGCACAGTGTACTGAGGCATTAGGGGCCTTGAAGGGGTTTGTTAGTCAGTGAATTGGAGTAGGTCCTGTGAAGAAGATTGCTGCCCATGGGGATACCTATCCTTGTTTAGTTAATTCCCTGAACGGTCACTTAAAATATAAAGCAATCAGGAAAATATGTAAAAATAAGTAAGTGAATAGTTTTGAGCTCTTAGCAGAGGCATACAAAGAGAAGGAGCTTTGTAAAGACGGGACTGGGCCCAAAAAGGGTAAGCACACTGACACCTTTGATGAATGGCAAATGTGTTTTAGGGTGCTTGCCTCATGTTATTTGGAACACAGGCCTTACCAGGCTATTGCTGCCCTTAAGTACATGGACACCATACATTGGATTTTCCAGATATAGGGAGAGAGCGTGGCAGGACTACAACATGGAGTTCCACCACAAGATGGAGGGAAACCCCATCATTTGACCTTTGGGACAACTAACATGCATTTGTGGTCGTGCCTAGGCCGAAAACGTTCTCCCTCTTAGTACCAGCGGATACTAAGGCACCCGTCATGGCTAAGAGTAGGGGGCGAGAGTGTTGGGGCTTTAATGATTAGTGCTATGACAGGGGGGGAGCTACTGTTCCTTTTGGCATGCTTGCATAAAGTGTGGAGGTGCCCACCCATGGGTGGATTGCTCATATAGATGAGAAGCCATGGGGCAAAAGGGAGCACCAACAAAAGGAGCTGCTGTGGGAAAGGGGCACTGATGCCACTGAAGGTGGATGCAATTTGGCCTTAGTTGGCCTCATATCCAGGGCTGCAGCTGCTTTGAACCTTAGGGTATCAGGGGTTTCTGATTCCTGTGTCGGGGTCATGGAAGGTTCTTTGACCTTAGGTTGTGCAAAAATAAAAAATAGACAAAGAGAGTGCACTTGGCAAGGTTATTGGTCCATTTAAAGGGACAGTCTAGTCAAAATTAAACTTTCATGATTCAGATAGAACATGTAATTTTAATCAACTTTTCAATTTACTTTTATCATCAAATTTGCTTTTTTATCTTGATATTCTTAGTTGAAACTAAACCTAGGTAGGCTCATATGCTAATTTCTAAGCCCTTGAGGGTTGCCTCTTATCTAATGCTTTTTAAATTGCTTTTCACAACAAGAGACTTGATAGTTCATGTGGGCCATATAGATAGCACTGTGTTCAGGCACAGAAAGATAATTAAGATTTAGCATAACACAATGCTAGATGCAAGTCAATAGATAATAAATAGTCGCAGTCACTTGATCAGGGGGCTGTCAGAAGGTTCTTAGATACAAGGTAATCCCAGAGGTAAAAAGTATATTAATATAACTGTGTTGGTTATGCAAAACTGTGGAATGGTTAATTAAGGTATAATGTATCTTTTAAAACAATAAAAATTATATTGTAGACTGTCCCTTTAATAATTCTCCTTTTCCTAATTTGGAGTTATCAACTATTGAATTGGTTCCAAAGTAGGAACTGTTCTATCCTAGGGGCAGGTCGGTCAGTGACATGATTGATACTTTGGTTACTTCAGTAAAGTATAAGTCTTTAGATAACGCCATAAGGATAGTTAAAGTGAAAGTAAATCCTAGCGTTTTACAAACGCTAGGATTTACTATTGAAACAAATAAAGGGCACTTTCATACATGAAGTATAAGATACTTCATGTAGAAAGCTCCTTTATTTGATTCAATCGATCGCCGCTCTTAGCTCCTACAGCAGCCCACGGCTAAAAAGTG
The DNA here is from genome assembly GCF_027579735.1 of Bombina bombina. NCBI lineage: Eukaryota > Metazoa > Chordata > Amphibia > Anura > Bombinatoridae > Bombina > Bombina bombina. Next base: position 322,786,706 of record NC_069499.1, on the reverse strand, counting down.
TTTTGTCTAAGAGGTGACGTTTTCACCTCTTAGCCAATAGCCGTGCGGTAAATCCGGCTTGGCGCCCATGGGAGCCAGATTTACCACATGGCTATTGGCTAAGAGGTGAAAACATCACCTCTTAGCCAAAAAATTTTTTAGCCATGCGCTGCTGTAGGAGATGAGAGCGGCGATCGGTTGAATCAAATAAAGGAGCTTTCTACATGAAGTATAAATATATTATACTTCATGAATGAAAGTGATCTTTATTTGTTTCAATAGTAAATCCTAGCGTTTGTACAATGCTAGGATTTACTTTCACTTTAAGGTAGGTCCAAGGACCCTTTTAGTTGGATCTGGAGTCTGCTTTTCCCCTATTACCCATTCACCCCAAGTCTTTTAATCTTATGTGGATAAAATATAACTTTTTTTATTATGTGGACAGGTGCATGCTTATGAGGTGCTCTGTGTCCTGCACTTTCTTTGAGACCTTTAGCACATTCCTGCTCCGGGCAGTGGTGATGGAAGCCGGAAATTATACTGTGTAATTTCTTGTTAGTGGGTCTGGAGGATTCCGGTGAGTGTACCAGGCTGATGTTTGTCATAAACTTGCCTTTTGAGCTGTTTGGGGTACCTATGGCTGAGGATAAAATGCAGGGACTTTATACTAGGTTAACTTACTCGCAAATTGCAAGTAACACCATTGCTTCTGTGTCTAGGTTGCCCAAAGACAGGTTGCTGATTGCGGTTTGAGCAGCTGTAACAGCATCTTTTCTTCAGTACCTGTTGGGATTGTTGAACTTCATCTGCAGTGTTATTCCAATGGGGAGGGTGTTTAATAGGAGGCTAGTGTAACCTCTGAGAGATGCGAGTATAAATGTTGGTTTAAATAAAAAGAGAGAAGCGCTCAACCTGGAAACGAACAATAGCATAATAGCTTGTTCTATGGCTAGTTACCACCCAAGAAGCAGCCTCTTTTTGCTCAACATGTGCCTTTCACAGAGAAAAACTTTCCTGAAGCATATCAGTCTGATCCTGACTTCACAGTACAGTCCAGCCCCGAAATACCAGGCAATCCTTCTCTGAACGAGAGAAACAGCAAAACCCCAGACGTACGTTTCGGCCTATTGTGGGCCTCGTCAGTGAGGTGCAGCCATATCCCTCTAGGCACACTGAGCAACGGGTCCACGTCTGGATTCCCGCATCACACTTAGAGAGACTTCCCAAAATGTCATAATTTGCATAAATAAAAAGAGAGAAGCGCTCAACCTGGAAACGAACAATAGCATAATAGCTTGTTCTATGGCTAGTTACCACCCAAGAAGCAGCCTCTTTTTGCTCAACATGTGCCTTTCACAGAGAAAAACTTTCCTGAAGCATATCAGTCTGATCCTGACTTCACAGTACAGTCCAGCCCCGAAATACCAGGCAATCCTTCTCTGAACGAGAGAAACAGCAAAACCCCAGACTTACGTGTCGGCCTATTGTGGGCCTCGTCAGTGATGTGCAGCCATATCCCTCTAGGCACACTGAGCAACGGGTCCACGTCTGGATTCCCGCATCACACTTAGGGAGACTTCCCAAAATTTCATAATTTGCATAAATAAAAAGAGAGAAGCGCTCAACCTGGAAACGAACAATAGCATAATAGCTTGTTCTATGGCTAGTTACCACCCAAGAAGCAGCCTCTTTTTGCTTTTCGTAATTCTTTTATTAGAAAAATAATCATATATGCATATATACAAAATAAAATCAAAATAACAAATGCAAACAAAATATTTCTTGTTACAAAACTGAAATATTGACCCAAATTTTTGTCATCAGAAAAAAATCAAAATGCAAACATTAAACTTCAATAGTCACACAAAATAAAATTAAACATATTTCAAATACAGACAAAAACAAACTGGAGGGAAAAAAACAAAAAAAAAAAACTAAATAATCCAATCCTTCCACTTCTTTGTCTTCCAGATGCCTTCAGAATCTAATTCCCCATATCGCCTCCTATCAAAAGAAAAATACAAAAACAACTTCCCATGGATCATACCCACACAATTACCTACAGTAACTACCTCTTTCTTAAAAATCAAAATATTATGCACATCCCACAACACCTTCACACAACATGCCAACAACCATATCAATCTTGCTTTCTCCTTTTCCACACCACTTCCACACAAACCATACATCATCATATTAAAAGTAAAAAACTGCACTCCAGTCAAACCCTTAATCATCCTTTTCAAACTTCTCCAAACATCCCTAGCATACTCACAATTCCAAAACAAATGAATAACACTCTCACTTTGAAGACAACCATCTCTAGGACACATTTCTGAAGCCACTAAACGACGCATTCTCTGAAAATCCCTTGTTGGCAAACACTTATGCACACTCATCCAACTAATATCTTTCTTTATTATGTATTATGTATTAAACACATTTTTCCATACCAACACACATTCATTTTCATTCAAACCCCCAATCAACTCAAGACCTTCCTTCTTCTCCAACATTTTCAACACCATTCTGTTTGCACACCACATCTTCCTACTAACATTCTCCAAACCATATTTTTTAATCCAACATTCCACCCTTACATAAAACCACAGAACAGCAAAACATACCGGTTTCTTTCTATCAATCTCAAATAAACCATATCGTCTTAAAACATTTCCACAAGCAAACTTTACCATACAACCAGCCATGCTATCCTTACCACTCAGAACCACACACCTACTAACATATTTCACAGCCAAAAATCTCTCCACGTTTGGAAAACCCTTACCACCAACATTCTTACTTTTAACAACAACATCTCTTTTCAAACGCTCCATACCAGAACTCCAGAAAAAAGAAAACAACACTCTCAAAATTCTCCGAAAAATCCTCTCAGGTGGTGGAAAAACTAACGCCAAATATAACATAATAGGGATCAAAACCGATTTAATAACTAACAATTTTCCTTCCAAAGATAAAGTCCTTAAAGACCAAAACTGAAGTTTTCTACTCACTTTATCAAAAACATTCTCCCAACTTTCTAAGCCTTTCAAATCCACATCAAATTTCACACCTAACACCTCAATTGCACCTTCAGTCACAGGCCATCCACAGGAATCAATCTCCCTATCATTACCAAAAACTTTAACTTTACACTTATTCCAATTAACTCTGAAACCACTTGCCATACAAAAACATTCAACTAAAGTTTTCACCCTCCTCAAACCAGCCTGAGTCTCACATACCACACTCACATCATCCATATACCCAATCACTTTTAAACACCTTCCATTACTACCAGGAACACTCACACCAATAACTAATTTATCCTTCCTCAAAATAGTTAATAATGGCTCAATGACACATACAAATAACACAGGAGACAAAGGACATCCTTGACGCACTCCAGATTTAACACAAAATTCCTCAGTCAAAAACCATTAACCTGGACTTGACTCACAATATCACTATACAAACATTTAAACCATCCAATAATCTTACCAGAAAAACCTAAACGTTCTAAAACATGAAACATAAAATCATGCACTACCCTATCATACGCTTTTTCAAAATCCACAATAGCAACAGCAACAGACCACATCCTCTCCCTCACATACCACAGTACATCACGTAGTAACAACAAACTTTCAGAAATCTGACGCCTAGGAACAGCACACACTTGCTCTTCACCCACAACCTTACCAATCACTCCACGCATTCTATTTGCCAACACCTTTGCAATAACCTTATAGTCAACATTCAACAACGTAATCGGCCTCCAATTCCTCAAATCTCTCTTATCACCCTTTTTAAATATAAAACAATCAAACCTTTCCTCATTGAAATAGGCAAAACATTCATTCTAAAAACAAACTTACAAACATCCAACATATCCACCCCAATCAAATTCCAAAAACAAGTATAAAATTCAACAGGCAAACCATCACAACCAGGTACCTTCCCATTCTTAAAACTCCTAACAACCTCTGCAATCTCATCCAAACTTAGATCCCTTTCTAACAAATCATTATAATATTTTTCCAACTTAACCTCAATGTTTTCCAACAACTCATTTTCCAATAAAACATCTCTTGTTTTTTCTTTATACAGCTCACTGTAAAACTCATGAACTTCACGCAAAACACCATCCGTACCATTAACTTCACACTCAACCTTATCAAAAACACTAACAAAACCAGTCTTTCCTTCAAAAGCTTTCTTAAAAAAATATTTACTACAAGACTCATCCTTTTCCATTTTCTCCAATCTTGCCATAAAAACAATTTTCTTTCCTTTTTCATGCATACACTTTTTAATTATCTTTCTTGCTTCAGCAATTTCCTCATGCACATCAATACCACAATTTCTCAATTCATACAAATACAACAACCTCAGATACCATTTATCATACAACTCCCTTTCCATTCTAGCTTTCTGACAGCCTTTCTTAATAAAAAACCTCTTTATTTCCACCTTCAACCATTCCCACCACATAAGCACATTACTAAAAACCTAATTTATGTAAGAACTTACCTGATAAATTCATTTCTTTCATATTAGCAAGAGTCCATGAGCTAGTGATGTATGGGATATACATTCCTACCAGGAGGGGCAAAGTTTCCCAAACCTCAAAATGCCTATAAATACACCCCTCACCACACCCACAAATCAGTTTAACGCATAGCCAAGAAGTGGGGTGATAAGAAAAAAGTGCAAAAGCATAAAAAATAAGGAATTGGAATAATTGTGCTTTATACAAAAAAATCATAACCACCACAAAAAGGGTGGGCCTCATGGACTCTTGCTAATATGAAATAAATGAATTTATCAGGTAAGTTCTTACATAAATTATGTTTTCTTTCATGTAATTAGCAAGAGTCCATGAGCTAGTGACGTATGGGATAATGACTACCCAAGATGTGGATCTTCCACGCAAGAGTCACTAGTGAGGGAGGGATAAAATAAAGACAGCCAATTCCGCTGAAAATAATCCACACCCAAAATAAAGTTTAAATCTTATAATGAAAAAAACTGAAATTATAAGCAGAAGAATCAAACGGAAACAGCTGCCTGAAGTACTTTTCTACCAAAAACTGCTTCAGAAGAAGAAAACACATCAAAATGGTAGAATTTAGTAAAAGTATGCAAAGAAGACCAAGTGGCTGCTTTGCAAATCTGATCAACCGAAGCTTCATTCCTAAATGCCCAGGAAGTAGAAACTGACCTAGTAGAATGAGCTGTAATCCTTTGAGGCGGAGTTTTACCCGACTCAACATAAGCAAGATGAATTAAAGATTTTAACCAAGATGCCAAAGAAATGGCAGAGGCCTTCTGACCTTTCCTAGAACCGGAAAAGATAACAAATAGACTAGAAGTCTTTCGGAAATTCTTAGTAGCTTCAACATAATATTTCAAAGCTCTAACTACATCCAAAGAATGCAATGATCTCTCCTTAGAATTCTTAGGATTAGGACACAATGAAGGAACCACAATTTCTCTACTAATGTTGTTAGAATTCACAACCTTAGGTAAAAATTTAAAAGAAGTTCGCAACACTGCCTTATCCTGATGAAAAATCAGAAAAGGAGACTCACAAGAAAGAGCAGATAATTCAGAAACTCTTCTAGCAAAAGAGATGGCCAAAAGAAACAAAACTTTCCAAGAAAGTAATTTTTTTTTTAAATAGTTTTTTTATTGAAGTTAAAGCATAGATCAACAAACAAGATTCGCCCTAAGGCCAAAGTTACAACAAAAAGAGTAATACATTGTCTATACACAGGCATTATTGAAAAAGCAATATGCACATGCAACAAGATAAATACATATCAGATCTTAATATGAAGATAGACAATAGTTTAGGCAAGATAAAATAGAACTTCATTTTATGTTATATTATTGACGGATGATCTCCACAGTACAATAGAAAATAGAGGAAGAATTATCTGGGTCCAAGATATCAGCCTGTGGAGAATTAGCATATGTATCAGCCACTCTTGGGCCGAGATATATAGGGGGGAAGGGGATATTCAGCGGATAAGCACCGCTATACACATAGGGGAAGGGGTGGAGGGCGGAGCCATATATGAGTGTAAATAGGTTAAGGTACATGGTGGGAACTTAGGAGTGCTCGAGCATAGAGACCTCAGGCCTGTCAGGAGAGAATTATATCTTGCGGGTCATAGTGTAGATTAGGTTATTCTCTGTCGTTAAGTTTCCCCTCTAATAATATGGTCATATCCATAAGGTTGAGGTAATAATAGCTAGTAAAGGAATTTTATCAGGGCTTAGAAAAACTTAGTACTATTGTTATAATACGACTTGTATACTATGGACCGTGAGGTTAGGGAAATATGCTGGCTTTAGTCATAGTAAAGTTAGACAAGTAGGCAGGGATTCATAATCAGCAACTGGTGTGCATCAACTTATTAATGTATTGAATATACTTGATATATGGGTAGGCATGAGATACAGACAAAAACAAGTACTGGTTGCTGCAACAAAGTACTCCCCTTTACAGTAAGGGTGAGTGGGCTGCGTGCCTGAGAAGGCCTGCCGCTTATAAATGGAGAGCAGTAATGCTATATAAGCCTATCAATAATCAGATGGGAAATATAGCTTAAGATCTAATAGAAAGTATCATGGTGTCTTACCAATAGGCCTTAGTTAGCTCACCTAATGATATGTAGCTGTTGTATTTCAATTATTATAAACTTGATATGTCAAAGTTGGATCTGAGCTGCAAACAGATGAGATAGAAATGCAAACATTAATAGTGAGCAGGTGAGAATATTTATAGGCCTGATATGTCAGTGGAGGATCTGGACTGCAAACAGGTGTACTAAAAAGCGTACCATCAGTGCTGCAGTTACATATAAGCCAGTGCCTAGACCTAGGTGCATAGGAATACATAAACTGTACAATTAACTATATCCTCTCGAAGTACATAGCGATAGTACAATAAAAGATATATAAATATCAGTATATTGGCACGCTATTAGATACCCCTCCAGTAAACTGTAAAGAACAAGATAAGTAATACATCAAACACATGTTGACCTTACGTAGTATAGCATTATACAGGGTAACTAGTTGTGATATATATGTCAAGAGACATGCCTTACTGAGTTTCTCACAGAACTAATTCCAAGTCTCTGCTCCTTGTAGGGCTATTTAAGGTAAAATATACAATGATGCAGAATAACCTTAGCTTGGATCCCTAGGTATACATATAGAATAGCCAGGGGCTCAAAATAAGCACTTATATTTGGTATATGGAGATATGCTTAGACAATACTAGCTGAAAGACATCCTTAGGGTACAATTAATTTATCATGCGTCTGACAGGAACCTTAAATTCTATACGATATATAAAACAATGTGTGAACTGGTTCAGACCCTTAGTTAAAATTAAAGAGCGCTATATGCAGTATTGTATGCACAAGAGAAAAGAGCCCGCACACACCACACTGTGCTCAGGGTCATTGTAAACATGAGTTAGTTGTGCCATTGAGAGTTAAGCTACTTAGAAATATGTAGTGGCAGACAGTAACATCTTAACACAATAAGGAGTAGCTATATAGGGGTCCTAAGGCAGTGCTACCTATTAAATATTATCTTGTACCGAGTGTAATTATTCTACATGGATCTGTGAAAGTTATATAACTATAGTCAGACTTGTGTATTTACATAAATACATTGTAAGTAGACCCATTGACTTAAGCTTAGACCATGTGTCCTATAGTAGAAATATATGTATATTTTGCAGTGATCCTACATTGGGGATTTTTATGAGATGAGAGAAGTAGCGGCTGGCTTATGGACATAATATATTAATCACCTGTCTTTAACTCTCTTAAACAGCAGCTAAGACTGTTTTGACCTCTTTGGACAATATTAAACCATAGCAATTTTTTGAGATTGACTGAGACCTGCGTTAGATTGTACATTAATAAAGAAGATATAACATTATGGCATAAATACATCAGAGTAGAGTGATATATACACTGAAAAAACCACTAATGATTTTGCGAGAACGTATAGAGAATTAAACTAACCATTTAACAAGTATGCAAGATAGATCAATATGAGGAGCAAAAAGGTAAATACATGCTAAATTGTTTTGCTTAACAGGAATACAGTGAATTAGGAGACAAAATGAGGGAGCAAGGAGCAGTAATAAAACTATAACGTAAGCACCCAGAATCAAAGCGTGTTAAATTAAACGTTTTGTTGTACAGTGATACTTGTGAATGCAATCAGCCCACAAAAGTCCCGGGTGTAGCTCTGAACGTAAGCACCACTGATGTCTGCGTGTCCTTTGCCAAAACTTATTGCCCGTACAAGTATTGAGGCTATCAGCCAAGGGGGTTAAAAGTTGTTATTGGTGGGTTCTTATCGAGTCTCCCCAGGGATCAGTCATTTGACCGCAGGTCAGTTCTCTAACCAACTCCAGTTCTGTCACTATTTTGGGAGCCCCTGAAGGCCTCAAGATGGACTCTGGTATTGGGTCGGTGCATCCGTGCAGGGGAGCTATGGGGGACACTTGTCTCATAAATAAAAGCCATGTCCGCTGCCCAGTCTCCTCTCTCCCGGGCAGAAACTATCTTAAGCAGAGTGTATGGATTCTCCATTACTTGTCCGCAGCAGTCACCTGCATCCTCTAAGTACTTGAGTTTGTTAGATATAGGGGCCTCTTGTGATCTCAGGTAGGGATATAGAGAGAGCTGGGGGTGTATCCCGGTAGCGGTCGGAACAGCTCTTATTAGTCCTGAAGAATCGGTAGTATAGAGCAACGGGTCGTCTGTGCGTAATTGCATTGAGTCAGAACTCACTGCCCCTGCTACAGTGTTTGTGGAGACCTGTCCGTCTTTCCCCTCCTGTGCTCGTTCTTGAACGAGCAGAGTTGGTGACAACAATTCTTCTGCTGGGCTTGCCACATTGGGATCGTAACTAGTTAGGTGCGAGTCGCCATCTTGGTTGCGCAGTTCAGCGATGAGAGATCGCAAGCCATAAAACTGTCTGTCAGCCTTACTGCATAATCCTAGCAATAAACCTTTAAGGTGTGTAGAAAGCTCCTCCATTTCCAGTGTACGGTAGAGGTACTATTGACAGGCTAGATGATGGAGCGGGTGATAAGTTAGTCAATCGAGGGAAAGTCTAGCGTTTCAAATGTAATGACATACTCCTCGTCACGGTCTAAGCTGGATAGCGGACCTCTGCGTCGTCTCCAAAGTAAATATGTTGTATATTAGGCCCATGATATGTAATCCATGCTCTAGTATATATTAAGAGCAGGACATAAAAAGATATATGTTCTTAGAACGTTATAAATTGATATTTTAATGATCAGGCTTCAGGAGCTCTGCAATGACACGTCTTGTTGCTGTAGCGGTTGGCTCCACCCCCCGCAAGAAAGTAATTTAATATCCAGCGAATGCATAGGTTCAAACGGAGGAGCTTGAAGAGCCCCCAGAACCAAATTCAAACTCCAAGGAGGAGAGATTGACTTAATGACAGGTTTTATACGAACCAAAGCTTGTACAAAACAATGAATATCAGGAAGATTAGCAATCTTTCTGTGAAAAAGAACAGAAAGAGCAGAGATTTGTCCTTTCAAGGAACTTGCAGACAAACCTTTATCCAAACCATCCTGAAGAAACTGTAAAATTCTCGGAATTCTAAAAGAATGCCAGGAAAAATGATGAGAAAGACACCAAGAAATGTAAGTCTTCCAGACTCTATAATATATCTTTCTAGATACAGATTTACGAGCCTGTAACATGGTATTAATCACAGAGTCAGAGAAACCTCTTTGACTAAGAATCAAGCGTTCAATCTCCATACCTTTAAATTTAAGGATTTGAGATCCTGATGGAAAAAAGGACCTTGTGACAGAAGGTCTGGTCTTAACGGGAGAGTCCACGGTTGGCAAGAGGCCATCCGGACAAGATCTGCATACCAAAACCTGTGAGGCCATGCTGGAGCCACCAGCAGAACAAACGAGCATTCCTTCAGAATCTTGGAGATTACTCTTGGAAGAAGAACTAGAGGCGGAAAGAGATAGGCAGGATGATACTTCCAAGGAAGTGACAATGCATCCACTGCTTCCTCCTGAGGATCCCTGGATCTGGACAGATACCTGGGAAGTTTCTTGTTTAGATGAGAAGCCATCAGATCTATTTCTGGAAGTCCCCACATCTGAACAATCTGAAGAAATACCTCTGGGTGAAGAGACCATTCGCCCGGATGTAACGTTTGGCAACTGAGATAATCCGCTTCCCAATTGTGTATACCTGGGATATGAACCGCAGAAACTAGACAGGAGCTGGATTCCGCCCATACCAGTATTCGAGATACTTCTTTCATAGCCAGAGGACTGTGAGTCCCTCCTTGATGATTGATGTATGCCACAGTTGTGACATTGTCTGTCTGAAAACAAATGAACGATTCTTTCTTTAGAAGAGGCCATGACTGAAGAGCTCTGAAAATTGCACAGAGTTCCAAAATATTGATTGATAATCTCACCTCCTGAGATTCCAAAACCCCTTGTGCTGTCAGAGACCCCCAAACAGCTCCCCAACCTGTCAGACTTGCATCTGTTGAAATTACAGTCCAGGTCGGAAGAACAAAAGAAGCCCCCTGAACTAAACGATGGTGATCTGTCAACCACGTCAGAGAGTGTTGTACAATCGGTTTTAAAGATATTAATTGAGATATCTTTGTGTAATCCCTGCACCACTGGTTCAGCATACAGAGCTGAAGAGGTCGCATGTGAAAACGAGCAAAGGGGATCGCGTCCGATGCAGCAGTCATAAGACCTAGAAGTTCCATGCATAAGGCTACCGAAGGGAATGATTGTGATTGAAGATTTCGACAAGCTGAGATCAATTTTAGACGTCTCTTGTCTGTCAGAGACAGAGTCATGGACACTGAATTTATCTGGAAACCTAAAAAGGTTACCCTTGTCTGAGGAATCAATGAACTTTTCGGTAAATTGATCCTCCAACCATGATCTTGAAGAAACAACACAAGTCGATTCGTATGAGATTCTGCTAAATGTGAAGACTGAGCAAGTACCAAGATATCGTCCAAATAAGGAAATACCACAATACCCTGTTCTCTGATTACAGACAGAAGGGCACCGAGAACCTTTGTAAAAATTCTTAGAGCTGTTGCTAGGCCAAACGGCAGAGCCACAAACTGGTAATGCTTGTCTAGGAAAGAGAATCTCAGAAACTGACAGTGATCTGGAGGAATCGGAATATGCAGATATGCATCCTGTAAATTTATAGTGGACATATAATGCCCTTGCTGAACAAAAGGCCAGATAGTCCTTATAGTTACCATTTTGAATGTTGGTATCCTTACATAACGATTCAATATTTTTAGATCCAGAACTGGTCTGAAGGAATTCTCCTTCTTTGGTACAATGAAGAGATTTGAATAAAACCCCAGCCCCTGTTCCAGAACTGGAACTGGCATAATTACTCCAGCCAACTCTAGATCTGAAACACATTTCAGAAATGCTTGAGCTTTCACTGGATTTACTGGGACACGGGAAAGAAAAAATCTCTTTGCAGGAGGCCTTATCTTGAAGCCAATTCTGTACCCTTCTGAAACAATGTTCTGAATCCAAAGATTGTGAATTGAATTGAGCCAAATTTCTTTGAAAAAACAAAATCTGCCCCCTACCAGCTGGGCTGGAATGAGGGCCGTACCTTCATGTGGACTTGAGAGCTGGCTTTGGTTTTCTAAAAGGCTTGGATTTATTCCAGACTGGAGATGGTTTCCAAACTGATACCGCTCCTGTGGGTGAAGGATCAGGCTTTTGTTCCTTATTGTGACGAAAGGAACGAAAACGATTATTAGACCTAAATTTACCTTTAGATTTTTTATCCTGTGGTAAAAAAGTTCCTTTCCCTCCAGTAACAGTTGAGATAATAGAATCCAACTGAGAACCAAATAATGTATTACCTTGGAAAGAAAGGGAAAGCAAAGTTGACTTAGAAGACATATCAGCATTCCAAGTTTTAAGCCATAAAGCTCTTCTAGCTAAAATAGCTAGAGACATATACCTGACATCAACTCAAAGATGGCATCACAAATAAAGTTATTAGCATGTTGAAGAAGATTAACAATGCTATGAGAATTATGATCTGTTACTTGTTGCGCTAAAGCTTCTAACCAAAAATTTGAAGCTGCAGCAACATCCGCTAAAGATATAGCAGGTCTAAGAAGATTACCTGAACATAAGTAAGCTTTTCTTAGAAAGGATTCAATCTTCCTATCTAAAGGATCCTTAAAGGAAGTACTATCTGCCATAGGAATAGTAGTACGTTTAGCAAGAGTAGAGATAGCCCCATCAACTTTAAGGATTTTGTCCCAAAACTCTAATCTGTCAGATGACACAGGATATAATTGCTTAAAACGTTTAGAAGGAGTAAATGAATTACCTAAATTATTCCATTCCCTGGAGATTACTTCAGAAATAGCATCAGGGACAGGAAAAACTTCTGGAATAACTACAGGAGATTTAAAAACCTTATTTAAACGTTTAGATTTAGTATCAAGAGGACCAGAATCCTCTATTTCTAATGCAATTAAGACTTCTTTAAGTAAAGAACGAATAAATTCCATTTTGAATAAATATGAAGATTTATCAGCATCAACCTCTGAGACAGAATCCTCTGAACCAGAGGAACCATTATCAGAATCAGAATGATGATGTTCATTTAAAAATTCATCTGAAAAATGAGACGTTTTAAAAGACCTTTTACGTTTACTAGAAGGAGGAATAACAGACATGGCCTTCTTAATGGATTTAGAAACAAAATCTCTTATGTTAACAGGAACACTCTGATTATTAGATGTTGACGGAACAGCAACAGGTAATGTAACATTACTAAAGGAAATATTATCTGCATTAACAAGTTTGTCATGACATCCATTACAAACAACAGCTGGAGGAACAGATACCACAAGTTTACAGCAGATACACTTAACTTTGGTCGATCCAGCACCAGGCAGCGTTTTTCCAGAAGTATCTTCTGACTCAGTGTCAATCTGGGACATCTTGCAATATGTTATAGAAAAAACAACATATAAAGCAAAATTGATCAAATTCCTTAAATGACAGTTTCAGGAATGGGAAAAAAATGCCAGTGAACAAGCTTCTAGCAACCAGAAGCAATAAATAATGTGGAGACAATAGTGACGCCCATATTTTTTAGCGCCAAAAAAGACGCCCACATTATTTGGCGCCTAAATGCTTTTGGCGCCAAAAATGACGCCACATCCAGAACGCCGACATTTTTGGCGCAAAAAAGCATAAAAAATGACGCAACTTCCGGCGACACGTATGACGCCGGAAACAAAAAAAAAATTTGCGCCAAGAATGACGCAATAAAATGAAGCATTTTCAGCCCCCGCGAGCCTAACAGCCCACAGGGAAAAAGTCAAATTTTAAGGTAAGAAAAAAATTTATTCATATGCATTATCCCAAATATGAAACTGACTGTCTGAAATAAGGAATGTTTGAACGTCCTGAGTCAAGGCAAATAAATGTTTGAATACATATATTTAGAACTTTATATAAAAGTGCCCAACCATAGCTTAGAGTGTCACAGAAAATAAGACTTACTTACCCCAGGACACTCATCTACATGTAGTAGAAAGCCAAACCAGTACTGAAACGAGAATCAGTAGAGGTAATGGTATATATAAGAGTATATCGTCGATCTGAAAAGGGAGGTAAGAGATGAATCTCTACGACCGATAACAGAGAACCTATGAAATAGACCCCGTAGAAGGAGATAATTGAATTCAAATAGGCAATACTCTCCTCACATCCCTCTGACATTCACTGCACGCTGAGAGGAAAACCGGGCTCCAACCTGCTGCGGAGTGCATATCAACGTAGAATCTAGCACAAACTTACTTCACCACCTCCATAGGAGGCAAAGTTTGTAAAACTGATTTGTGGGTGTGGTGAGGGGTGTATTTATAGGCATTTTGAGGTTTGGGAAACTTTGCCCCTCCTGGTAGGAATGTATATCCCATACGTCACTAGCTCATGGACTCTTGCTAATTACATGAAAGAAATCATATTTTCTTTCACGCCACCTTTCATACATCCAAACAAACTGACGCTTAAACTTCTCATCTTCTAACAAATCCACATTCAGTTTCCAAACACCCTTACCATACTTGATCTTCAAATCACAATTCACCTTACACATCAAAAGGGCATGATCCGTAAAGGGCATCCGCTTTAAAGAAAAATCATCAATACATAAAAATTTTGATAAAAAACAAAAATCAATTCGAGATTTTATCCCACCACTATCACTAAAGAAAGTAAAACCCTCCCCTGAAAAAGAAACAGACCTGAAGGCATCCTTCAAACCGAAAGATTTAAGCAAATCAAGTAAGAACTTCCCTGAGCTATCCACCCTACAATCACTCCCACCCTCTCTGTCCCCATTCTTAATAATACAATTAAAATCCCCAACCAAAAAATTTGGCTCTCGACCTGGCAGAAAAAACTTTAAAGTTTCAAAATTAAGCAAACGTTCTACCCTATTTGGAGAAGCATATACATTAAACAAACGAAAAACAGTCCCACAAAAACTAAAACTAACCAAAAGTACATGACCTGGGAAAATATGAACTACATTAAGGATAGAAAAACTAAACCCCTTAAACAAAACTCCCACCCCCCCATTCCTATCAGAAGAACAAGACCATACTTTAGGACCATATTCCCAGTCAGCACATTTAGGATGTTCAGAGAGACCACATTCCTGCAAACAAAAAATATTATTAGAACATACAGATAATAATTTAAAAATTGCAGCTCTCCTTGCTATAGTTGTCATACACCTGACATTAAGGGAAGAAATGGTCAGAAACATCACAAAAATAAATTAAAGAAAAACAAAAAAAGGAATAACATCAGGACTTCTTCTTTCCTTTCTTTTTCTTAGGACTCAAAGGAGATCCTTTAAATCTGCCTCTGTGACGTTCCGACCTCCTAGGCTCCCCCTTGCCAGCCTCATAATCAGTAACTTCAGCAAGTTGGTTCACATCTCTTTTATCTAGATAACCAACAGAAGAGGCATCAGAAAAGTCACCTATACACTGGCTTGAGTCAGAAGGAACATCTTTAGTAGAGACAGAAGGAAACTCTGAAATTAAAGAGTCAGCATCACTTGTAGTATCTGGATCTGCACCCTTAATTACTGGAAGATTCAAATCAGGACTCTCCCACCCATCAGAATCCGCATCTATTTTTCGCTTGGAGGCAGATTTTTTCCCTTCAGTGTCCATATCCTCCTCAGAACTAGAGGACACAACAGCAGACCAATCAATGTTCTCCCCTTCACCAAGAACAGCATCAGGAGCAGCATCACAAGATGACTCAGTGAAGGAAAAATTCTCTGTCCCAGGAACAGCAACAGTATCATCCACAGAATTGGGCAACAGGGCTTCAAGAACATCTGAAGCAGCTATCACATTAGATGTAGCAAGATCCACTTCCTGAAGATGAGATTGGGCTTCCTCCACCTTTTCAGCCACAGGAACCACCACAGGAGTATCAGAAACCTCTCCGACAGGGACCCTAAATGCAGATTTCTTGCACAAAAGAGGTAATATAGAGTTCAATGCCTCATCAGAGACCTCCTCCTCATTCACAGATGGCTCGACTGCAACTGAAGATGTTTTTTTTGCAACATCATCATAGGAAGGCTTCACTCTATCAAGCCCCTGCAACATCATCAAAGGACACATCCTGCACAGATGACTTGAAGAACCACACAGGTCACAGGTCCGGCGTTTACTACAGTGGGCAACAAGATGATCCTCCTCACCGCAATTTCGACATCTGGCACCTGGGCAATTTTCAGCAATGTGACCAAACAGGTTGAAACTACGGCAAAAAAGAGGCATGTCATCATAGTATAGGAAACCTCTATTTCCACCAATGGCGAAAGTCTGTGGAGGGTGTTTCTTTCCACCAATACCTAATTCATCAGGCACAAACCGCACCCAGAACCTGCGCTTTCCATTGAAAGTCCCAAACTGATTCTTCAGCTTGCTACCTCCTTGAACATCATCAAAGTAGCGACAAAGAAACAGACGAATTTCCACATCAGTGACCCAAGGGTTGTACATATGTACTGTCACCGGGATTCTTCTCTCCCTCTTCACACAGGCAACAAATTTCATGCCAACCAACTCTGGAGCAGCAGCCATATCAATAGTCCATTGATAGCAGGTCTGTAAATAATGCTCATCAGTGAAAGCCACATCAAAAATCCCTCTTGAAGGGAAAGACTGAACACAATGCAAACTTGCTCTTGGCATCTTCAAAACACCCTCCAAAACCACCTGCTGGACATGAGCCAAACCAATCTTCTATCGAAAGTCCTCAGAAATCAACACCCAAAGTGTATGGGGAACATTTGGCACATTGGTAGCCATATTTGCCCTATTGCCTCTTTAGGCTGGATTTCAGAGCGCCCCCCCCAAAAGCAGCATGTGGCTGAAGTCCAGGGACGATGCCACAAGGCCAAGGGGACGGCCCTACTACCCAGTTGCTCTACGCCTAAGGAGTAGCCACCCCCCCCAATAGCAGCAGGACCCCAAACCCCAAAGGGAAAGGACCCCAGGCCGAAGGAGTAGGTCTCCAGGCAGCAAACCAAGACCAAGACCAAGCACAGAAACAGCACTTGATCCAAGCCAAAGGCCAGAGAAGCAACCTCAGCTGATCATTTCGGCCTATTGTGGGCCTCGTCAGTGAGGTGCAGCCATATCCCTCTAGGCACACTGAGCAACAGGTCCACGTCTGGATTCCCGCATCACACTTAGGGAGACTTCCCAAAATGTCATAATTTGCATAAATAAAAAGAGAGAAGCGCTCAACCTGGAAACGAACAATAGCATAATAGCTTGTTCTATGGCTAGTTACCACCCAAGAAGCAGCCTCTTTTTGCTCAACATGTACCTTTCACAGAGAAAAACTTTCCTGAAGCATATCAGTCTGATCCTGACTTCACAGTACAGTCCAGCCCCGAAATACCAGGCAATCCTTCTCTGAACGAGAGAAACAGCAAAACCCCAGGCGTACGTTTCGGCCTATTGTGGGCCTCGTCAGTGAGGTGCAGCCATATCCCTCTAAATGTTGGTTTACTGATAAGATGAGAGCTGATTTGGTGGTTTAGGGGCTTTTTTTTTAGGGAGTTTAATTGTGTGTTGATGTGGAGGTCTGCCCTGTAGCCTAGTCAATCGCTTCACCTTTTTACAAATGCAGCAGGGACATATGGCTACGGGGCAAACCTTGATGGCGAATGGAGTGTGGCTCCTTGGGAGGTGTCATGGGTTGTTAGGGTATTGCTGAGTGGCATTGGATAAACTATATATGTATCAAATAAATTAATAATTCATTTTAGCTAATATCTACTTTGTTATTAATTGATTTGGCTGTAATCACAGCAGAGCAGTTGTAAATTAGACTTGTGCGCAATCAAAATAATTTGGTTTGCTTTGTTTTGTTTCGATTCAGGCCGTAAAAAATCGGTTTGAGACATTCGTAATAATTCGGTATGTGTCAGTAATTCGGTTCCGGAATTTATTCGCGTCGTTCCGAATTTTGACATTCGGATGCATTCAAAACCGTTACCGAATTATTATTAATGTCGGACTGAATCTTTATTATGGACCGAATCATTATTTCTAACTATTGTTTCGGCAATTGGCGAAACAAAACTATGTTAAACCGCCGCACCACCAATGCCGCCACTAAATAAAGCTATTAACCCCTAAATCACCATCCCCCCACATCACTAACACTACCTAGGTCCTAAACCTATTGACCCCTAAACCGCCACCCCCGACATCGCCAACACAAACTAAACCTATTAACCCCTAAACCGCACCTCCCCAGATCGCCAACATTACCTAAACCTATTAACTCCTAAACCGCCGTTCCCAAACATCGCAAATACTAAATAAATAACTACATAAAGTATTAACCCCTAAACTGCCGTTCTCCGACATCGCCAACACTAACTAAACGTATTAACCCCTAAACCGTCGCCCCAACATCGCCAACACTACCTAAACCTATTAACCCCTAAACTTCAGTTCCCAAACATTGCCAACACCAAATAAATCACTAACTAAACCTATTAATCCCTAAACCGCAGTTCCCTGACATCACCGACACTAACTAAACCTATTAACCCCTAAACTGCACCCCCCCACATCGCCAAAACTAACTAAACCTATTAATTAACCCGTAAACCGCTGGCCCCCACAATGCAACAACCTAAATTAAACTATATTAACCCCTAAACCGAACCCTGACCCTAAACCTAACACCCCCTAACTTTAGCATAATTTAAATAGACCTAAATTAAAGTTTAAATTATTAACTAAATAATACCTATTTAAATCTAAATACAAAGCAACTTACCTGTGAAATGAAACCTAAGCTAGCTACAATATAACTAATAGTTATAATGTAGCTAGCTTAGGTTTTATTTTTATTTCACAGGTAAGTTTGTATTTATTTTAACTAGGTAGACTAGTTATTAAAAAATAGTTATTAACTATTTACTATTCTAACTGCCTAGTTAAAATAAACACAAACTTACCTGTGAAATAAAAAATAAAACCTAAGCTGCCTTACATTAAAACCTACCATTACAAAATAAAATAAACTACCAATACAAAAAATAAAAAACACTAAAATTACAAAAAATAAAAAAAATAACAAACAAAATTATCCAATTATTCTAATACCCCTTTTTAAAAAAAACAAAACAAAAAAAAAACACCCCAAAATAAAAAAATCCCTAATCTATAATAAACTACCAAGGGCCCTTAAAAGGGCCTTTTGTAGGGCATTGCCCTAAAAATAACAGCTCTTTTGCTAAAGAAGAAAAACACAAAGACCCACTAACATTACAAACCCCCACCCTCCCAAACCCACAAAATAAAAATAAAGCTAAACCTAATCTACCCATTGCCCTGAAGAGGGCATTTGTATGGGCATTATCCTTAAAAGGGCATTCAGCTCTTTCACTGCCCCATACAAATGCCCTTTTCAGGGCAATGGGTAGATTAGGTTTAACTTTATTTTTATTTTGTGGGTTTGGGAGGGTGGGGGTTTGTAATGTTAGTGGGTCTTTGTGTTTTTCTTTTTTAGCAAAAGAGCTGTTAACTTTAGGGCAATGCCCTACAAAAGGCTCTTTTGAGGGCCAACACAAGGCCCTTTTAAGGAACCTTGGTAGTTTATAATAGATTAGCGATTTTTTTTTATTTTGCGCAGGCTTTTTTTTTTATAAAAAAGGGGGTATTAGAATAGGAATATTTATTTTTTTTTGGTTTTGTTCTGTTTGTTTTTGCTATATTGTGTCTTTGTTTAGTTAATGATTGTTTAAATGTGTTCCGTGTAACTAAAATTTAGAAAACCCCAATTTTGTGTACAACAACGTCCTATAAAGGTATTATTGTGCTGATAAGAGAAAATGAATTTTACCTGAAATTTACCCTGAATTTCTCATTTTGTAGTATATTATGGTTTACCTCCCCTGAGTGGTATAAAAAGGTGGAATTTATTTTGACTGTACATGTTGTTGGATATAAATAAATATATATAATAAAAAAAAAAGAATAGGAATCATTTTTATTGGTTTGGATAATTCCGTTTGTTATTTTTTGTAATGGTAGTTTTTTTATTTTTTGTAATTTTAGCGTTTATTTTTTGTAATGGTAGGTTTTTTTTTTATTTTGTAATGGTAAGTTTTAGTGTAAGGCAGCTTAGGTTTTATTTTTATTTCACGTGTAAGTTTGTATTTATTTTAACTAGGTTAGTAAATAGTTAATAATAATTTGTTCTAACTAGTCTACCAAGTTAAAATAAATAACTTATCTGTGAAATAAAAATAAAACCTAAGCTAGCTACAATATTACTATTAGTTATATTGTAGCTAGCTTAGGTTTTATTTCACAGGTAAGTTACTTTGTATTTAGATTTAAATAGGTATTATTAGTTAATAATTGTAACTTTAATTTAGTTATATTTTACTTATGTTAAAGTTAGGGGGTGTTAGGTTTAAGGTTAAGTTTAGGGATAGGTTTAGTGTTAGGGCTAGGTTTAAAGTTAGGGGGTGTTAGCTTTAGGGGTTAATATAGTTTAATTTAGGTTGTTTTGCGATGTGGGGGCTGGCGGTTTAGGGGTTAATAGGTTTAGTTAGTATTGGCGATGTTTATGAATGGCGGTTTAGGGGTTAATAGCTTTAGTTAGTGTCGGCGATGTTTTGGAACGGCGGTTTAGGGGTTAATAGGTTTAGTTAGTGTTGGCAATGTGGGGGGTGCCGTTTAGGGGTTAATAGCTTTATTTAGTGGCGGCAATGTAGGGGGGTTGCGGTTTAGTTTGTGTCTGCGATTTTTCGGAACGGCGGTTTAGGGGTTAAAAGGTGTAGATAGTGTTGGTGATGTGGGGGGGGGTAATAGGTTTAGTTTGTGTCGGCGATGTTACAGAACGGCGGTTTAGGGGTTAATAGGTTTAGTTAGTGTTGGCGATGTGGGGGGTGTGGTTTAGGGGTTAATAGGTTTAGTTTGTGTCGGCGATGTGGGGGGGGTGCGGTTTAGGGGTTAATATGTTTAGTTAATGTTGGCGATGAGGGGGGGTGCGGTTTTGGGGTTAATAGGTTTATTTCGTGTTAGCGATGTTTCGGGTCGGCGGTTTAGGGGTTAATAGGTTTAGTTAGTGTTGGCGATGTTGGGGAGCAGTGGGTTAGGGGTTAATACCTTTATTATAGACTTAGAGTTAGTGTCGGGGAACTGCGGTTTAGGAAGGAACAATGAAAAATTCTGAATATGAATAATGGATCTGAAAATTTGGAAACATATTTATTCATTTTCGGAATTTTTCGGGATGTGCCAATTTGGAGATTCGTATGCATTCGAATCACCACAATTCGGCCGAATTCCAAAATTTTCCGAAACGAAACACAAATGTCTATTGTAAATGACTGAGATGGGTGACACCATCCCCTCTCACTTATTAGCATACATTTCAGGATGCCTGAGGTGACCAAATACACATCTCAGAGTTCATTGCACACAAAATGTCCCAAAACTACAAAGAGAGCATTTGATAAAAAAGAACCTTCAAAAGATTATTTACCTTATCGCTTAATAAAATTAGATCTTTTCAAATGTATGTCTGATGCACTTGAAAGGGGGACGTTATCTTATGTTGATGATGTGTTAATCAAAAGCACGGACTTTGAAAAACAGAGCTTAAACATGTCCTCAGCCAACTTAAAAGGGCAGGTGTCAAATTATCCCTACAAAACGCCCAATGGCGCTGCACTCATGTCAACTTCTTGGGACATGAAGTTAATTCTAAAGGGTTAAAGGTTGAAGCAATAATACATTCTAAGAACCCCACTAACTTAAAGTAAATAAGATCATTACTGGGTATGACAAATTATTCTCACAAATGTATTGATAATTATGCAGAATTAGCTAAACCACTGCTACATATTCTAAAGAAGGATATTGTATGGCACTGAAGTGAGGCTCAAGAGACAGCCATAAGAGAGCTGAAGAGGAAATTCACTCAAGCACTATGCTTAGCTTACCCTGAAGGCGGTAAACCTTTTTACCTAGAGACAGGTTACATGGATGTAATTATGTGATTCAGATAGAGCATGCAATTTTAAGCAACTTTTTAATTTACTCCTATTATCAATTTTTCTTCGTTCTCTTGCTATCTTTATTTGAAAAAAATGCATTTTTTTGGTTCAGACCACTGGACAGCACTTATTTATTGTTGGTTGAATTTATCCACCAATCAGCAAGAACAACGCAGGTTATGCACAAAAAATGGGCCGGCATCTAAATTTACATTCTTGCATTTCAAATAAAGATACCAAGAGAATGAAGAAAATTTGATAATAGGAGTAAATTAGAAAGTTGCTTAAAATTGCATGCTTTATTGTAATCACGAAAGAAAAAAATTGGGTTCAGTGTCCCTTTAAGCAAAGTCATTGCTTATGCAAGCAAAACTTTATCCCCAGTGGAAATAAAATTTAATGATTGCGAAAAAGCTCTCTTATCTACTGTATGGACTTTACAAAATTTCTGCAGCTACATACAGTGCGAGAAAATTATTGTAGAAACGGCCCACCAGCCTTTGCTATATTTGCAAAGTGAGAAAATAAGAGATGGGAACCTGTCAAATAGCCGCATAACAGCTTGGACTCTTTCCTTACAAGGCTGGCCTTTAGAAATTCACTATAAGCAAAACAAAAAGAATCCAGTTGCAGAGGGGCTCGCTGAGCTCCATTACTGTACTGCTAAAGATCATGGGGAAGATTTAATAGAAAATGATTTCCTGGAGGAGCAATTGCTTTCCCCCTATAAAATATACAATGAGGACCTGTCACGCCGCTCCGCTCTGCTTCCTTCCCTGTGGCCGTTGTCATGGACGCAGTCGTCCCTTTCTGGTTGCTGGGGTTGTTGCTATGGACGCGGTGGTGCTCTGGGCGCACTTGCTGTGATGTCATCCCTCTGAGCCTCCTGGAACTGTTTCTTGGCACGAACCTTGGGCTATGTAAGTACCTCTGTTCTCTACTTACATTGCCCAAGTATAGGTGTTACTTTTCGTGCTCCTAAGTGCTGTGTACTATATTACTGGATTGCTATTTTGGTTCTGAACTCTGCCTGTCTGACTACGCTGCTTGTTTAACCCTTAAAGTGCTGGATTGCCATAACCTTACTGAACTCTGCCTGTCTGACTACTCTGCTTGCTTAACCCTAAAGTGCTGGATTGCCATAACGTTGCTGAACTCTGCCTGCCTGACTACTCTACTTGCTTAACCCTAAAGTGCTGGATTGCCTTAACGTTGCTGAACTCTGCCTGTCTGACTACTCTGCTTGCTTAACCCCTGGGTTTCTGGATTGTTATGCTGTTGCTGAACTCAGCCTGTCTCACCACTCTGGCTGCTTAACCCCTGAACTGTTGGATTGCTATATTGGTACCAAACACTGCATGCCTGACCATTCTATTGGTTTACCCCTGAACTGTTTTATATTACTGGATTTCCTTTTGTTGCTGACTCCTGCCTGTTCCTTCTATTGGTTTACCCCTGAACTGCCTTACTACTGGATTTCCTTACTGTTGCTGCTAAGGACTACCCTGCCTACTGTGAGTACTGTTTACCTCATTTTACAAACTTTCTCTGCTCTGGGATATTTCTTATCATTCCACTTGATGCCGGGATAAGAAGACTACTGGCCAAGTTTAGTCTGATAGAGGAATATCCCACAAGCATTACAGGACCATTGTCAAACATCACCTTGGGTGCATGTTGATGGATGTTCTTACCATGCCACTATTGATAATGAGTGCAGATTAGTCACTGGTAAACAGTTTCCCAAATATTTCTGTAGGATTCAACATTGGACCAAGATCCAGTAAAGTAGCAGAACTCACGGCTATTCTAAAAACCATTGAAATGGCCATTGAACAAGGTATTCATGAATTTGTGATCAATACTGACTCAAATTATGTGCGTGACAGTTTTGTTAAATACCTGCTAACCTGGAAAAGAAATGGCATGCAGAAAACTAACAAACCAGTCAAATATGGTAAATTGTTCTGCAAGATTGATAAATTAGTGGTTTCCAATGGGTTAACCATACACTGGAAAAAGACCAAGGGTCCATTCAGAATTCAAGGTCCTGATAAGGAAGGCAATGATCTTGCAGGTTCATTAGCCAAACAAGGAGCCATAACTGGAGAGCTCCTCAATATTTACCACTTAATGGGTGCAATTCATATAGAGGCCATTACCAAAAATCAGGCTAAACAACAAAATGAGCCTAACCTGGTACAATGGAGTCAGGATTCTCCTAGTGAGGACCTGATCACTAGTCAAAAAGAAGACCGCATTATAGGTATTTTCTATAAACTTATAGAAAACCCTGAAAACAACCCCATCTCAAAAGATGACTGTATTGGCAAGAAAGATATTAGAATCTTAATGAAATCCAAATCCCAATTCAAATTACAGAATGGTCCAAACAGGTATCCAACAATGGGTGGTACCTACCCAATTCAGGGGTCTCATGCTTCAACATGCCTATGATGCTACCACATCTAGTCATCGTGGCACCAAATTAACATTTGAAATATTGCGTGACTATGCATTTTGGCTGCATATGTTGAAGGATGTTCAAACCTACTGTCAAGGATTTTTAATCTATCCACAGTTCCGACCCACTGCCCCAACACATAGAACGCCATTGAAGAAAAGGGGGATGGTAATGCCATGGTCAGATATACAAATTAATTTTATTGGTCCAGTAACTAGGTCATCTAGAGGTAACAGATACATGTTAACAGTGACATGCCTGTTCAGTAAATGGGTAGAGTGCATCAGTGCACCTAGCAATAGTGCTTAATCGAATCCGATCGTGGGACTCACTTCACCAGCAAAGTTATAACAAAAATGTGGAAAATACTAGGGGTTAAAAGAAAACTCCATATCGTATATATAGACCTGCCTCTAGTGGTGGTGTAAAGCGTTACAACCAGTCCATTATGAAAATCCTCAAAAAGTTTGTTAGTGAAACATGGGATGTAAAATGGGATGTAAAATTACCTCTAGTCCTAATGGCATTAAGAGCAACACCAAGTAGTGCTACTAAGATGTCACCTTTTGAATTGATGACTGGTAGAAAAATGGTTCTTCCTCAACATTTACTGTACCGTACATCAGACCATAACTTAATAAATGCTGCTACTACACATCAATATGTGGAAAACTTAAGGAAGCAACTGTAATATGTTTTTGCATTTGCCCAAAGTAACATAGAGAAGGCCAAAAACTGTCGCTAAAACTTATTATGATCTCAAAACTTCCAAAAAGGACTATGAAATAAACAATAAAATTTATCTTTATAATTTTCATAGAGATCAGGTTAAGGAGAAATATTTCCTTCCATCATGGAAGGGTCCTTTTGTCATTATTAAAAAATATCTCCAGTTGCCTATAAAATAAGAATCCCTAAAAATTATACTTTTATGGATAAATGGGTCCATATTAATCATCTGTGAGCATGCCATCCAAGGTCCTAACTCCAAGTCATAGAGGGAGAATGAAAGGTCATTTCCCCAAATACACTAATGTTGTAGTTAATAGATAAATAAGATGTCTAGCTAAAGAACATAAATATGAGGATTCAAAAATAACGGACTCTCTTCTGGTCTATAATGCATATACTGTTAGTACACTCACCAATTACCACTGGATTTCAGTCAATTCCAATAAATCTGTCCCACATATCTTAAAATTGAAAGGGAGATTTATGTCACAGTATTGCTGAGTGGCATTGGATAAACTATATATGTATCACATAAATTAATATTTCATTTTAACTAATATCTACTTTGATATGTGGTAAATGACACCCCCCCCCCCCTTACTGATTGGCATACATTTCAGGATGCCTGAGGTGACCAAATACACATCTCAGAGATCATTGCAGACAAGATGTCCCAAAACTACAAAGAGAGCATTTGTTAAAGTAGAAGCTAAAAGTTCAAAAGAGAAAGTTAGAACTGGCGCTAAAAACAGCTGGGATATAAACTACACTTATATACGGACAAAGTAGATATATATCAAAAATAGTAACAAATCTACGATGAAGATAAAGAAAAATATGTATTTATTGCTATGGCCTGTGGCCCAAAAGATAGTTAATCTAAGACCAAATTGGTTAAAATCACAATGGTAAAAGCAGATCTATATAAAACAAATTGCATTGCTCTTATAAAGGTTTTACAAATTCAATATGACATAGGGACATCTCCCTATACGTGACAAAGCAAAGTGCAAAAACAGAGGTTTATGAAAAACACTAAAATTGCTTAAAAATTATTATAACAGACTAAAAATAGTAAGGTACCTTACTCTTGAACCGAGCAGAAAAATGTAAGTCTCGGATAAGTGGTTAAGTGTGAGCCTCTATTAAAAGTTACACAGAACACCTTGCAGCTTGTAGGTATAATGTGCAGCTATTCCAGATCAAACACCTCTGTTTCTATTGGTTGTCCGGTGACACACCTCTCCTCTGATTGGTAGATTCATCAGAGAAGCCACCTGGGGTCACAGAGACACAATTCTGAACTTAAATTCAGCTAAGCTAGCAGAACCTCAGGAAGATAGTAAATTAACACTTATATGGTAATCAAATGGTAGATCACCAAGTCCTTTTCAAGTCCCAATACACAATATATTGTCTAGAGGAGACATTTGCAAGCATGGGACAGCAGATTGGGACTTTAAATAACCTAAATTATACATTTTCAAACATTTCATTTGTGCCTGAGTAATATATATATATATATATATATATATTTATATTTTGCATACGAAGAGAGAAGCGCTCTACCATGCAAATTATTATGACCCTGGGCAAGTCTCCCTATGGGTGATGGGGGAAACCAGACGTGGACTCCTTGCCCAGTGTGCTTAGAGGAATGTGGCTGCACCTCACTGACGAGGCCCATAGAAGGCCGAAACGATCGTCTGGGGTTGTCATGTTCCTTGTTCAGAGGAGAATTGCCTGGTATTTCGGGGCTGGACTGACCTTACTTCGCGGGATCAGACTGATATACTTCAGGAAAGTTTTCTTCTGTGAAAAGCACACTGGTCTAAAAGAGGCTGCTTCCGGGTGGTAAATCGCCATAGAACAAGCCACTGAGCTGTTGTTCGTTTCTGGTAGAGCGCTTCTCTCTTCGTATGCAAAATATATATTTATATATATATATATATATATATATATATTTATATATATGGATTCTGAGGAATAGCTCATGTCTCAACCATGTTGCAAAATACCTTTAAATATGAAGTGAAATGAATACATATCTATATCGATATTTAAGATGTTTAGCAAATTATTTTAGAATGAATTGCAGTTCATTATAAACATCTGATAAACCAATGAGGTTCCAAATATGACTGGTATATACTGGTATATAAATGCCTATCAGGTAGACTACAAGTTGTGCGTTCGTGTTTTTTAACCTACAAAAGGCCCTTTTAAAGGCTATTGGTAGTTTATTATAGATTAGGTATTTTATTTTGGGGTGTTTTTTTTTTTTTTTTTTAAATGGCTATTAGAATAGGAATATTTTTTATTAGTTTTGATAATTCGTTTGTTATTTTGTGTAATGATTTTTTTTTTTTTTTTTTTTTTTAGAATAGACATTTTTTTTAATGGGCAGCAAAAGAGCTGAGTGCTGTTTTAAGGGCAATGCCCATACAAATCCCTTTCTCAGGGCAATGGGTAGATTAGGCTTAAATTTATTTTTATTTTGTGGGTTTTGGGGGTGGGGGTTTGTATACTGTTAGGTGGTGTATGTTTTTCTTTTGTAGAAAAAGAGCTAATTTCTTTAGGGAAATGCCCTATAAAAGGCCATTTTAAGGGCCTACAAAATTATAGATTAGGGTTTTTTATTTTGGGGTGTTTTTTTTTAAACAGGGTATTAGAATAGGAATACTTTTTATTGTTTTGGATAATTTCGTTATTTTATAATTATATAATTATGTTATTTTTTGTAATGGTAGGTTTTTTTATTTTTTGTAATTTTAGTGTTTTTTATTTTTTTGTAATGGTAGTTTTTTTTTATTTTGTAATGTTAGGTTTTAGTGTAAGGCATCTTTGGTTTTATTTCATAGGTAAATTTGTATTTATTTTAACTAGGTAGTTAGTAAATAGTTAATAACTATTTACTAACTAGTCTACCTAGTTAAAATAAATACAAAACTTACCTGTGAAAAGAAATTAAACCTAAGCTAGCTACAATATAACTATTAGTTATATTGTAGCTAGCTTAGGTTTTATTTCACAGGTAAGAATGCATTTAGTTTTAAATAGATATTATATAGTTAATAATTGTAACTTTAATTTAGCTCTATTTTAATTATGTTAAAGTTAGAGGGTGTTAGGGTTAGGTTTAGGGTTAAGTTTAGTGGTTAATAGTTTAATTTAGGTTGTTGCGATGTAGGGGGCTAGCGGTTTAAGGGTTAATAGGTTTATTTAGTGGTAGTGATGTGGGAGGCCAGAGGTTTAGGAGTTAATAACTTTATTTAGTGGTGGCGATGTCGGGGAGCGGCGGAATAGGGGTTAATATCTTTATTATGGTGTGGGCGATGTTGGGTTGCGGGGGAATAGGGGTTAATAACTTTAGTATAGTGGAAGCGATATCGGGAGCGGCAGATTAGAGGTTAATAACTTTATGTAGGTGGCGGCGATGTCGAGGGCAGAAGATTAGGGGTGTTTAAACATAAGGTTTATGTTAGAGTGCTAGATTTAAACGTAAGATGTTTATCCCCATAGACATCAATGGGGCTGTGTTACGGAGCTTTTCATTCCGCGATCGCTGGTGTTAGTTTTTTTCTAACACTCTCTCCCCATTGATTTTATGGGGAAAGCGTGCACAAGCACTTTAAAGCAGTGCTTGTATTTTGTGCGGTATGGAGTTCAACGCAACCATATCGCATGCACAAGCCGGCTTTTCTAAAACTTGTAATGGCAGCGCTATAGAGGGTGAAATAACGCAACTTTTGTTGTGTTTGTTAAATACCCTCTATAGCGCAAATTTTGTAATCTAGGTGTATGTAATTTGTGCTATGAATTGTATCATATAGTTTTATAAACTCAATATTAAAGTGATATCCACAGATATACAATATATTCCTATTAAATGAAATAATATAAATATATATTTATCTATAGTGATATTGGTTCCAACAGAATTCTAAGTGCAGGTACGTATGGAATATGGAAACATGATTTTTAAGTACATCTCTTAAGATATTAGAAGTATAATTGTAGGGAAGCATAAGTCAGATAGGTATATTCATATTACATGTATTATACATATACTAGTCCTAAAGCCTGTGTACACGGGCCAATTTTTTAAGTTCCGTGGTTCCAACCCTTGCTCCCTATCTCTCCCCCCTCTCTTTTGTGCTCTCTCTCTCCCCCCTCTCTTTTGAGCTCTCTCCCCCCTCTTTTGTTCTGTCTCTCTCCCCTCTTTTGCTCTCTCTCCCCCCTCTTTTGCTCTCTCCCCCCTCTTTTGCTCTCTCTCCCCCCTCTTTTGCTCTCTCTTTCTCTCCCCTCTTCTGCTCTCTCCCCCCTCTTTTGCTCTCTCTCTCTCTCGCCCACTTTTGCTCTTTCCCCCTCGTTTGCTCACTCTCCCCTATTTTATTCTCCTACCTCTTTTGCTCTCTCTCCCCTATTTTGCTCTCTCTCCCCTCTCTTTTGCTCTCTCTATGTCAGGCACAACTAAGAAAGAAAAAATGTGTGCAGCTTAGTTATTTGGACCACAACTGCTGGGAATGAAAAAAAACAATAAAAATTGTATGGTTGTTTGCAACAGAGTGATAAGGTAAAACAAAGATTAGGAATTAGGCAGCTATGTAAAACCTTATTCCTTATTGCAAAGTTTTAATATACAGGCAGTAATTGAGCATATTCCCTATGGCTGCCACATGTGTCTGGGTAGTCACTGTGAGAAAGTAAATGCAGCAGGGATATGCTCAGATAAACCTGAGATTTTACCATTAATGAAGGAAAAAATAAATAAGCAAGGCAAAAATGGTACTATGATCATAGAAAAAAATAAGCAATTGCTATTGTGTACAGAGTTATGGTAAAACAGCAGGATATGACGGAGTGAAAATAACAGTCACAGAAAAATAACAGCAGCAACTGAGATACTAATCTTAGAGTATAGCAGCAAAGTAAAATTCAGAGACTGGCTTACCCCTAACAGGACTGTTATAATGATAGTTGCAAACACCAGGTTGTAATGGCGACTTGCCAGAGGGAGCAGGGAAGCTCAGTAGCAGCTGGCTGATGACGTCACAGCATGAGGAAGTGGAGCTCAGTGAAAAGTGAATCCCAAGGCCCGTGAGCTGCAGGGGAAACTGAGTTAGAGGTAAAGGTATGAATGAGGCTTTTGAAATAGCTGAATCTTCTTGAGGGAGAAGCAGGCAGGAAGGAGAGGATGACAACAAAAATCCAGCTAGGAGGAGTAGAGGAATCCAACAAACAGAAGTAGTAAGATAAATCTTACAGAGAGCAGGCTCAGGTTAAGGTTTAAGACAAACTTCAATACTAAGCAATGTGAAAATGCTGGGAGGGGCCTTAAATAGGTTGATGTTAATGAGAGCAGGATGCTTTAAAGGGACAGTGCAGAGAAATAAGTATGCCATTATCCTGACAGAATCCCCCCTCCAAGGAGCCACTCCAGAGGCTCAAGGCCCAGGACGATCCGGATGTCTTTGGTGGAAATGAGATATCAAACGAGGAGCGGATATGTTGGTAGCTGGTTCCCAGGAATCATCATCTGTAGAGAAACCCTTCCAACGAACAAGATATTCAATACGTCCCCTACGGAAACGGGAATCCAGGATTGAGTGAACTTCATACTCCATTTCAGGGTCGAGAGAAATAGGTGGAAGAGACGTTTGTAAAGAGAAATCCCTGAGATCCTTATAGGGTTTGAGAAGGGATACATGGAATGTGGGATGAACTCTTAAATTATCGGGTAATTTAAGCCGGACAGCATTGGCATTAATGACAAGTTCAACAGGGTATGGACCAATGAACAACGGAGAAAGTTTTTTCGAAGGGGTTTTCAAACTTAGGTGTTTGGTGGATAGCCAGACTAGATCACCTTTTGTGTAGACAGGAGGTGGAGTTCTGCGGCGATCATAATACTGTTTCTGGAGTTGTTTTGCTGCTATGATGTTGGACTCGATGGTTTTAAAGTTGGAAGAGATGGAATCAGACAAATCTGATATACTAGATACTGGAACGGTAGAAGATGGTAGGATGTGAAACTTGGGGTGAAAACCGTAGTTTGCGAAGAAGGGAGTTTGACCAGTAGTGGAATGAATAGTGTTGTTGTAACAAAATTCAGCGTAATGCAGGAAGTCACTCCAAAGATGTTGTTGAGAGGAACAGAAGAGTCTTAAAAATTGTTCCAACCACTGGTTACAACGTTCAGTTTGACCATTACATTGCGGGTGGTAAGCAGTAGTCAACTTTCTCTCAACAGATAAAGTTTTACAGAAATGGTACCATAGTCTGCTAGAAAATTGACTGCCACGATCACTGAGGATTGAAGTGGGAAGTCCATGATACTTAACAATATGTTTGAGAAGCAAATGTACTGTCTCCAAAGCGGTAGGAAGTTTGGAGAAGGGGATGAAATGGCACATCTTCGTGAAGAGATCTACAACGACAAGGATGGTGGTATTCTTTGAAGAGACTGGCAAATCTACAATAAAGTCTAAAGCAATCTCAGACCATGGATTCTTTGGAGTAGGCAAAGGTAAAAGCAACCCATAGGGAGAGTGTTTATCCCTTTTTGAAATGGTACAATTAAGACAAGAGTTTATATAGTCCTTAACTTGAGTTGCCATATGAGGCCACCAGTAATCTCTTTTTACTAGATCCAGAGTTTTATGGATACCTGGATGACCAGCTAGAGGTGAATCATGTACAGATTGAAGGAGAATGAGTCTGAGGGAAGGTGGAACATATATCTTAGAATCATGAGAATAAAGTCCTTGAGTGTTAAGTTGAAGAAGGTGTAATGGCTTTGTAGAGTCGGCCAACTGTTCCTTTTTAAGGTTAGATGAGACTTCAAGAGTAAAAGAAATGAAGTTTTCTTTTGGTATGATGGATTGGTCAGTTGTTAGATGTGGAAGATTTGTGGGTAACCGGGATAGTGCGTCGGCTTTTGGTTCTTTCCAGCAGGATGGTATGTGATGAGGAAATTAAAACGAGAGAAAAAGAGATTCCAGCGAACCTGTCTTGCTGACAAGGTTCTAGTGGCCTTCAAGTACTGCAGGTTCCTATGATCTGTATAGATGAGTGTAGGAATGGAAGTACCTTCAAGGAGGTGTCGCCAGTGTTCCAGGGAGAGTTTTATGGCTAAGAGTTCTTTGTCACCAATAGGATAGTTTTGTTCCGCACTATTCAAAGTCTTGGAGTAAAAAGCCACAGGATGTAAAGGTTTTGACAAGTTTTCTCTTTGGGAGAGAACAGCGCCAATAGCAGAATTTGAGGCGTCCACCTCAAGAACAAATTGTAGATTAGGGTCAGGAAAACGGAGTATTGGTGCTGAAGTGAACTTTTGTTTGAACAAATCAAAAGCGGATTGTGCTTCTTTAGTCCAGGTGAAATGTGAATTGTTTTTTGTTAGAACAGTTAAAGGAAGAGCAAGTTTGGAGAAATTTTTAATAAATTTGCGGTAGAAATTCGCAAAACCCATGAAGGACTGAACTTGACGTTTAGTTGTTGGTACGGGCCAATTTAAAACTGCATCAACCTTTTTTTGTTCCATATGGATACCTGAAGGAGAAATTTCATATCCCAGAAAGGATATGGTCTGTGAATTGAACAGGCATTTCTCAGCCTTAGCATACAAGTGGTTACCTCTGAGCTTTGATAAAACTTGTCTAACATGGGAAATGTGTTCCTGATAGGTCTTGGAATAAATTAAAATATCATCCAGATAGATGACAATAAAGACATCTAATATGTCCCTAAAAATGTCATTAATTAAGTGCTGGAAAGTTGCGGGCGCGTTGCAGAGCCCAAAAGGCATCACGACGTATTCGAACAATCCGTATCTTGTTCGAAACGCCGTGAGCCACTCATCTCCAGATCTAATTCGGATGAGATTATAGGCTCCTCTTAAGTCCAATTTTGTGAAAAATTTTGCTCCCTCCAACCTTTCAATTAACTCCGGGATGAGGGGTAAAGGATATCTGTTTTTTACTGTAATTTTATTTAGTTGTCTGTAGTCTACGATTGGCCTTAATGAGCCATCCTTATTTTTAACAAAAAAAATCCCAGCACTAGCTGGAGAGGTGGAGGGACGGATGAAACCTTTCTTTAGATTTTCATCTAAGTAAGATTTAAGGTGTATTAACTCTGGGTTTGAGAGTGGGTAAATATGACCCGTGGGGATCTCAGAGCCAGGTATGATCTCAATAGGACAATCATACTTCCTGTGAGGAGGAAGATTGTCGCACTGGGTTTTGCTGAATACATCTGCATAATCCTTATAAACCTCAGGAATTTGAATTGTCTCATTGGATTCAGTGGTTTGCAAAATAGTAGCTGGGAAACAAGTAGTAGAGCAGAATGTAGAATTAAATGTGACTGTTGAGGTAGACCAATTTACTTCAGGATTATGAATTCGGAGCCAGTTTATACCGAGAACTATGGGTGAAATAGGGGATGATATTACATCAAATGACAAATACTCCCTATGGTGGTCTTGGGTAACAACAAGTAAGGGTATTGTTTGATATTTAACTGGACCTGATGTGATTGGATTACCATCTATTCCCCGTAATAACACAGGAGACCTTTTTTGCACAAGTGGAATTTTATTGAATTTAGTGAATACAGTATCTATGTAAGATGCTGTAGCTCCTGAGTCAATAATCGCGGGAGCGTTGATTCGATGTGACTCCCACTGTAAAAGAAGAGATAAATTTAGGTAAGGGAGAGCATGATCCTGAGTGGTACAACAAAAAGGTTCTTTATACATCTTACCCTTGTTTTGTTTCAGGAGGGAAGGACAGTCCCTGACAGTGTGTTTGTCTGAAGCACAGTATAAGCAGAGGTTATTAACCCTTCGTCGGATCTTCTCCTCAGGGGTTAATGGTCCCTTTATAAAACCTATATCCATAGGTTCAGCAGTTGATTTGCTGGGGCTGGGTGTATTTTGTTTCTTTGCAGGATATTCATGAAATGATCTCTCCTGCTGTCTCTCTCTCAGTCTTCTGTCTATAGTTATGCTAAGTGACATTAAAGCCTCAAGAGTATGTGGTAGTTCAGATCTAGACAACTCATCCTTAATTCCTTCTGAAAGGCCTAATCTAAACTGATTTCTCAGTGAAAGGTCATTCCATTGAGTGTCTTTCGCCCATTTTTTAAATTCGGCAATGTAATCTTCAACTACTCTTTTCTTTTGTTTCAAGCCTCGCATTGCAGTTTCAGCAGTAAGCTGTTTATATGGATCCTCATATAGCTGACCCATAGCAGAAAAAAAACTTTCCAACGAATTAAGTATATCATCGTTATTCTCGAAGTAAGTGTTGGCCCATGTGCGGGGCTCACCTCTCAAATAGGATATAACTGTGAGTACCCTTGCTCTATCAGTGGGATAGGTATGAGGTTTAAGGGAGAACATAAGCAAACAAGCATTCTTGAAATCTCTATACTCAGATCTCTCACCACTAAATTTTTCTGGTGTACTAACCTGTGGTTCTAATATAGGTACTCTCTTATCAACCACATCCCTGATATAAGCTTTTAAAGTATCATTTTCTGTTTTCAGAGAATTAACAGCTTCAGTTAATAAATCAACCCTCTGTGTGATATTTTGCACATGTGCGTTCATTCCAGCTGGGTCCATAGTTTTGGCTTAGTATTATGTCAGGCACAACTAAGAAAGAAAAAATGTGTGCAGCTTAGTTATTTGGACCACAACTGCTGGGAATGAAAAAAAACAATAAAAATTGTATGGTTGTTTGCAACAGAGTGATAAGGTAAAACAAAGATTAGGAATTAGGCAGCTATGTAAAACCTTATTCCTTATTGCAAAGTTTTAATATACAGGCAGTAATTGAGCATATTCCCTATGGCTGCCACATGTGTCTGGGTAGTCACTGTGAGAAAGTAAATGCAGCAGGGATATGCTCAGATAAACCTGAGATTTTACCATTAATGAAGGAAAAAATAAATAAGCAAGGCAAAAATGGTACTATGATCATAGAAAAAAATAAGCAATTGCTATTGTGTACAGAGTTATGGTAAAACAGCAGGATATGACGGAGTGAAAATAACAGTCACAGAAAAATAACAGCAGCAACTGAGATACTAATCTTAGAGTATAGCAGCAAAGTAAAATTCAGAGACTGGCTTACCCCTAACAGGACTGTTATAATGATAGTTGCAAACACCAGGTTGTAATGGCGACTTGCCAGAGGGAGCAGGGAAGCTCAGTAGCAGCTGGCTGATGACGTCACAGCATGAGGAAGTGGAGCTCAGTGAAAAGTGAATCCCAAGGCCCGTGAGCTGCAGGGGAAACTGAGTTAGAGGTAAAGGTATGAATGAGGCTTTTGAAATAGCTGAATCTTCTTGAGGGAGAAGCAGGCAGGAAGGAGAGGATGACAACAAAAATCCAGCTAGGAGGAGTAGAGGAATCCAACAAACAGAAGTAGTAAGATAAATCTTACAGAGAGCAGGCTCAGGTTAAGGTTTAAGACAAACTTCAATACTAAGCAATGTGAAAATGCTGGGAGGGGCCTTAAATAGGTTGATGTTAATGAGAGCAGGATGCTTTAAAGGGACAGTGCAGAGAAATAAGTATGCCATTATCCTGACACTCTACCCCCTCTCTTTTGCGCTCTCTCCCCTCTCTTTTGTTCTATCTCTCTCCCCTCTTTTGCTCTCTCTCTCCCCCTCTTGTGCTCTCTCTCCCCCCTCTTTTGCTCTTTCCCCCCTCTTTTGCTCTCTCTCCCCCCTCTTTTGCTCTCTCTTTCTCTCCCCTCTTCTGCTGTCTCCCCCCTCTTTTGCTCTCTCTCTCTCTCTCTCTCTCTCTCTCCCATTTTTGCTCTTTCCCCCTCGTTTGCTCACTCTCCCCTATTTTATTCTCCTACCTCTTTTGCTCTCTCTCCCCTATTTTGCTCTCTCTCCCCTCTCTTTCTCTCTCTTTTCCCCCTCTCTTTTGCTCGCTTTCTCTCTTTCCCCCCTCTCTTTTGCTCTTTCCCTCCTCTCTTTTGGTCTCCCCCCCCCCTTTTTTGGTCTCTCTCCCCCTCCTCTCTCCCCTCTGTTTTGCTCTCCCCTCTGTTTTTCTCTCTCACTTGACCATGCTGCTGCCACTACGGCCTGGCCATGCCCCCTCACCATGACCGCCGTTCACGCCCCATCACAACATGTCTGGCCACGCCCCCACCAGGCAGCTTCCGCAGTGCGAACTCCTCTGCTGCTCAAGGCCAGGTATGTTTGTCTGCAGTCTCTACTGCGCATGACTGCATCTGACAAACATACCTGGCTTTTTATTTTATAGGATATATATATATATATATATATATATATATATATATATATATATGTCAGAGATATCATAATACTTTCATGTTTGGTATTGAAATACACATGCTCAGTCAAATTAAATAATACCCCATCAAATTGACGAAATAGTTTGCTTAGATTGAAAATATAAGTGTATTAAATGAACACTTTAAAAATATATGAGAAAATATATTGTTCTGTAGTATTTACAAATGAAATAACATTCCATTGCCTATTGTTCCCCCGGTGTCCAGTGCGAGAATTGCAGCCAAAGGTATCCAATTAAGAAAATTGGATTACAAAGTGGCATTCCCAGTAGTCAATGAGAGTTAAGGGCGTACACAGATGGGTGATTAAGAAATAGGGAGGAGTTTGGTCTCGGACAAAAAATCCTTGCACAGGGAGAGAAGGGCCCTTGCTGCTTCTTTTTGGTGAATTACTGACTGAGCCTTGCCTATTTATATTGTTGCAATCCTACAATAGCTGCCATTTTTACAGAGTAATGAGAGTGTGGGTACACAGTCATCAGTAAAACAAATCCTGTTGGGACCTTTAATTCATTTTGATAAGAGATTATTGGGCTAGTTTCTCTCCCAAAATTTGTGCAATATATCCCCACATATGACAATAGAAATATCTTGGATATTTAACTCTCATTGAAGCTGGTAACATATTAGCGATTGTTTTATATTTTTTATGTTTTAAATCAAAGGTATTCTACAACTTTAGTTAAATTGTAGCTGTGATTTAAAAGGATATTTTGTATTTATAAATTAACATTTCATAGACTAGTGTATCTTAGGTAAGAATAATCATATTAAAAATTAAGTAATTTGACCATTGAGAAAAAGAGAGATTTTGTATTTTACGCTTATAAAATTGATTTGGAGTTGCTGTGATATATTTTAGAAATTGTATTTACAATTGTGGCTGAAAGTAGACTTATTTAATATGGTACTGATTGAAATATGCTGAATTGATAAACATAGGGTTAAACCTTGATAGTTTAATTCAAATATTATAAGACTATTTCAGGCTTATAGTTTAATTATATTGTTCTGGAAGTTCTATTAGATTTATTGAGGTTTGGTAAGATTTGTGTTGAAATATTTGAAATATTTGATTATATTGTTAACTCAGCATTGTTAAGTTAGTAATCCACATTTTGGCATTGTATTAGGATTGCTGGCTAACTACATTATGTTCTTGTAAGTTTAATGGTAATATTTGGTGTTTAATTCACTTTGAGTTAAGGTTAATGTATAGAAATATTGTATCCATAATACTGAAGTACCTTTCATTCATTTTGAGTAAAGGTTAATTTATAGAAGTATTTAGACAATATCTATTAAAGAGTAATTAATTTAAATATCTCTATAGCCTGCTTTATATTTTAATATTGTATTGATAAATTGATAGATATAACTGGTCATAGGTGATATTCTGTTACTACATATATATAATCAATGTGTTTACATTAACTGATCAGAATTTAGTAATATTTTATATCGAGATTAAATATGAATTTTTAATAATAATATTGTTGTCAAATTCAAAGATATCTCATAAGTGTTATTTTGGGGTACACTACAGAGATTTAACATCTTACTGGACTGTATTGACAAAATTCTGCTATATTAATTGTAGATATCGCTGACAATAGTTTTATACTACTATTAATTATTAATATTCATAATTACAATACGTAACACGTTGGTGGCAATTGCTGCTGATAAATACACTAACATTACTGGAGGACACTCCTGAGATGTATCAACAGGGTTAAGCAGGGCTCTACTAAAAATCTGACCCTTTTGGAGGTATTCCCTATTGGTAATGGCGATAGTACTATTGGGTAAAAGGCTAACGAAGAGATCAGTGGAGTGCGGGACTGACAATCTTAGAGTTGCATATGCGATTAACAGATTGTCTGGATCATATGCACCAGTAGTCACATGCTTGCTCTTTCTAGTGCTTGAATGCAAGCAATATTCATTTTTGAGCATGGCAAATGCTTGGGGCGAATAATGTATATGCCGACACACTGTCCAGATTTCAGTTGGAGCTGTTTTGTAGGTTGGCCTCTAGGGCTGCTGTTAATGGTTTTCCGAGTCCTTCATATTTCTGGCAGATTCCACAAGGTGTGCCAACCTTTGACTGTTAGTGAGAATGACCCTTGCCCCTGCGGCTTGGAAAGGCTTAGATGGGAGTTATTTTGCAAGGCCAAGTCTGGCCAGAAAGTAGTTGCTGGTTAGGTATTGTTGGATTGATTGGTGCAAAACCTGGGATTCAGGCTTCAATTTGTTGAATTCGTTGACTTGGTAGACAAGGCATGAGTTTGAGCCACTTCCTGGCAGTAATTCAGGAGGTGCCACTTAGGTAGGGAAGGCTGCACATCGTTATTCTCTTTGGCAGTAATGCTTTTGCACTGCTCCAGTGCTGGAGCCTATTAACATCATGAAGGCCGATGTTTGATGAAGAAATGCTAGGATCCCCGTGGCGAAGCTATGTTGGTCCTGTATGGTTGGTAGGAGAGTCTAAAGGCATTTGGTTTGTTACACAGCAGCTTGTTGCATCAGAAAGTGTTTCAACAGAAAGGGAGGGGAATTTTTTTATGGCATGCTAATATTTAAGGGGACTCGAGACATCTATATGGAGTTGGAGTTGACCTGTCTGATGTGGGTCTTGCTTTATTTTTGGATAATATTATGGAGTCTTTTCATCCTCATGTGTCTTTGTAGGGTGGCAGCAAGAGTTATCCCTCCTTCAGGTTGGGATATTTTTTGTGGCAGTGTAAGGGTCTAAATTTTTGTCCGAAGCCTATAAGAGAATGGGTCATGGGAGGGGAAAGATGCAGCAAGTCAGAGCCTGTTGTGTCTCTCCCCGCAGGCCTACAGACCCTAGGCTCCTGAGGGCATCCGGTTGCAGTGTTTGTAGGGCGGAGCTCGGCAAGGGCTCTGCAGAGAATTTCATTATTTTGGGCCCTGTCCTGCTTTGGTATTAGTATAGGAACTCTTGCACCACCCCCCTGTTTTAAATTTTTCTATGATAAAAGTTTAGTTCTTTTTCATGCCGTTAATTATGCTATGGTCTTCACCCCAGTTTTGAGTTGTGTCATTATTTATTATAGGTTTTAGGTTGGCATAGGCAATTGCATATCATGGGTGGTTTAAACTCTTATGTGTATTATTTGCATAAACCAAATTATGTTGTTTACCTTTCTGCAAATGAATGGGTAAATTTGCAAGTGCTATGCATTCATTAAAACTTGTGGGGTGGGGTAGCTGGTCAATGCAGCATTTTGATCAAAAAAGGGTTAAAGTATTATGGCAGATAATGTGTTTGTATAGAGTATATATTTTTTTCTAAATGAATACAGTTGGCTGTACCCATTACAAGCTATGTATACGGAGGGAGTGGTATGGGTACATTTATTATTTAGTTATAAGTAGCTGTAGTGCCACTCTGATTTGTCTCCATTATTTAAATTTAGGAGGCATTTGAACTGAGGTATTGCTGCTGAGCCGGACTCCAGCTGCTTACAAATGATAAATGGATTGAAATCCCTGCTGTGCTGTGGAGTTGGAGCAACCTGCAAGTCTGATGATATATGAATTGCACTTTGGTTATAATGGATGAAATGGAGTGTTTGCAAATGAATAATGTATAAATTACGGCACAGACGTACAATGTAGCACCCTTTTAATTCTATACTTACATTGTATTTTACTTACAGCTGGTCCATCAGATGGCTGCTCTGAGAACAGTAATGGGAAACAAATTCTATTTTAATAGTTACCTCTGATAACACTCAGCCATGACCGCAAATTGTGTTTAACCCATACCAAACCTTATACCAGTGAAGGATATAGTTAACAAACCTTTTAACAGTGAATGATATATATATAGTTTGTTAGTACTAAAGCATTTTGTTTGTTGGTTTAAACACACATATGCAAAGAAGAAATATATATATATATATATATATATATATATATATATATATATATATATATATATATATATATATATATATAAAGAGCTAGATAGGTGTACTCCCACAAACAGCATGTATATTCAGCCAGGGTGCTCTAGAAAGTCCAATATACAAACAACACCCCGAAACGTCACTTTGTTCATGCAATATAGTTTTCACTATCTACAAGTCCATTGATTGCTTTGCTGTTGTTTGTGTGTATGTATATATATATATATATATATATATATATATATATATATATATATATATATATATATATATATATATACATACAGTATATGTGTGTGTATATATATATATATATATATATATATATATAGCGTAATTAAGTTTTTCATTTCTTTTGTACTGTTAACAACTTCTTATAGGTAATTTCTCACCTGGCGTTATGAGGTATATAATCTGCCTGTAATAAGCGTGAGAAGATTATTGTGAAGAATTGTAGAAATAAGCCTTATTAAACACAAATATTACAAGGAGGGTGTGAAAATAGGTCAGTTTCACTTTTATGTTAAGAGTTTATTTTGTAGTAAACAATAAAATGTTTTTTTTAATTAGTATTTAGAAAAACTATTGGTGTTAAAAACATTTTTCTAAAATAATGCTAATTTTATTAAAAAACTATAAGTAGATCTAAAAGTGGCTGTATACAATTCTCCAGATATAATAATATAACGTTGTTAACTGGATCCGTTAGCGTGCCATGTTTGTAGCGTGCCGAGCGGTAACCAGAAGTGACATAATCGGTGAAGTCCTGTTTTCTATCTATATATATGTATGTGCTTGCCTGGCCTCTCTCACAACTTAGCTATCTATGCAAATGTAATATAGAACATGCTCTGTCTTTACATATATACTGCAGTTAAAAATTATGCCAACAAAAAAATGTTTTGACAGGGATAAAGCTACATTAAACTTCCATTTATTCTTTATTCAATCGAATAACAGGGAAAAAAGAAAATGACTAAACACCATTAGCAAAACACAAGGAAAAATATACTTCTAATATGTAGCTAGAAATAAATAACAATACATACTATCCCCAACATATCCACATCCAAATCTCCAATTGCTTTATCAATGCAATGCATGCTCTGTAGCTCCTATTATGCAGTATTCATAAATCTCTTCCTCGACAACCGTAAACAGATGACTTGCTAGAGGTCATGAATACAGCATCTTTCTTCATGTTTCATGTTTGACAGGCTCAGAGAATGAACCATTGATGGTAGAGAAAACCTACTGCAACCTCACAGGCCTTGCAGTGAACCATGCCTATACAGCTGTCATAGGCTCTCTGCCGATGCAGTCACTAACATTAAATACACGGTCAGTGGAGGAAGCACAATAGAGTGATGAAAGGGACAAGTTAAAAAAACAGAAGGTCTGAGATCCTTTTGTCTTCTTTTTTCCCATAACAATTTAATGTTTAGTAATTATTTTATGCAACTCAAAATTACTGTCAGAACAATAAATAAAAAGCTCTGAATGACAAAGTATATTAAAAAGACATTCTAGGACAAATGTTACAGGGTTTAATTTGTAAGAGCATTTGAT
This sequence comes from Bombina bombina, assembly GCF_027579735.1. Taxonomy (NCBI): domain Eukaryota; kingdom Metazoa; phylum Chordata; class Amphibia; order Anura; family Bombinatoridae; genus Bombina; species Bombina bombina. Next base: position 322,744,969 of record NC_069499.1, on the reverse strand, counting down.
TGGTGCATAACTAACTCAAGATAACTACATAAACATAACACAAATTACATTTTTATTTAAAGCGATATAAAACCCAAAACTTTACTTTAATGATTCAAATAGAGTATGCAATTTTAAATAACTTTCTAACTTACTTATATCATCAATTTTTCTTTGTTCTCTTGGGATGTAAGCTTAGGAGCCGGCCTATTTTTGGAGCACTATATGGGGCATATTTATCAAGCTCCGCTGCTCCATAACCTGTCCGCCTGCTCTGAGCTGGTGGACAGACATCACCGGAAATCAACCCGCTCGAGTATGATCAGGTTGATTGACACCCCCCTGCTGGCGGCCCATTGGCTGCGAGTCTGCAGGGGGTGGCGTTGCACCAGCAGATCTTTTTATATATATATATATATATATATATATATCGAGCAGAACAAGAGGATAAGCACTCTCACTTTCAATCAACAGCCAGAGTGTCAGATATATATATATCTGACACTACCCGCATCAAGAAACGGGAAGGCAGATGCCTTATCCCGTTTACCTCAGAAACCTCAAAACCAACCCTCCAAACAGACTCTCATTCCGAAGAAGAATATTCTTTCCTTTTCTATTGATAGCTCCTCCTACCTTAAAATTTTACAAGTTAACAATCAAACTAAACCCCTAAATGACCTTCATCAAAAGTCGAATGGAATATACTATTATAAGGACAAAGTATATATTCCCCCTTCAGTCAAAGAAACTTTGTTGCAGTCTATACATGATTCTCCACTCGCAGGCCATCCAGGTATAACCAAAACACAAGATTTGATTAAACGGTCATACTGGTGGCCAAACATATCAGACTATATCTCCTCTTGTAGGATTTGTACCATATAAAAAAAGAGCAACAAGCCCCCATACGGATTACTCCTACCATTAGACACACCTAATAGACCATGGATAGAGATCGCCCTCGATTTCATTGTTGACCTACCAAAATCTGCCAATAATACTACCATCTTAGTGGTTGTTGACCTATTCAGCAAAATGGTGCATTTCATACCTTATCACAAATTACCCACTGCATATGAGACAGTTCAACTTCTACTCACACATGTGATCAAACACCACGGAATGCCTAAAACTATCTTAAGTGACCGAGGTAAACAATTCTCTAGTAAACTCTGGACTCAATTCTGTAATTCTCTTTCCATTGACAGAAAACTTACTTCTGCTTACCATCCACAGTCGAATGGACAAACTGAAAGATGTAACCAATGGTTAGAGCAATTCCTCCGTCTTTTTTGCTTGTCTCAACAACATCTCTGGTCACAACATCTTCCGTATGCAGAATTCTGTTATAACAACACAAAGCATTCTTCCACTAATCAAACACCAATCTTTGTCAACTATGGATACCATCCAACCTTTCATATACTACCCCACAATGATACCTCATCTCCAATAGTTTCTGATTTAACCAATACCATATCTACCAACTTCTCATCCGTACGAACTGCCATAGACCATGCAAAAAGGCTCCAAAAATACTATTATGATAAAAGGAGAACACCAGCACCACAATATTCTGTAGGGGATTTGGTATGGCTCTCCACTAAGAACCTACGTCTCTCAACACCAGCACGGAAACTCTCCTCTCTGTACAATGGGACCCTATTCAATTGCCCGAATCATCAACGTGAATGCAGTCCGACTTCGTCTACCTGATGACATGAAGATACATCCCACCTTCCATGTCTCTCTTCTGAAGCCCTACCGTACTGTTCGAGATTCTACTTCTCAATCTTCGTCCCCACAAGTCTCAATTGATCCTAACATGGAATATGAGATTCACTCTATACTGGATTCCAAGCGTTCCCGAGGACACTTGCAGTATCTTATACGCTGGAAGGGATACACTCAAGACGACAATTCCTGGGAACCAGCTTCCAATATTTCGGCACCTAGATTGGTATCCCAGTTCCACCAAAGGAACCCTGATAGACCTAAACCTTGAGCCGTGGAGCTGCTTCTTAAGGTGGGAGTCCTGTTATATATTCACATACTCTTAGCTCTGGTTCTTTATGGTTCTCATCATTAACCACTTGTCACTTTACATTTAGAACAGATTAACCCCTCCTCCATGACTGTTTGTCAGTCCTACCATTGCTTAGTATTTCACCTCCTAGTATGTGGAGTATTCTCTGAGCCATTCCTTACCAAGCATTTGTCACAGACAGCTCTCCTGCTGAATCCTTAAGCTTATTCGTATACCGCTGCATCTGGATCCTTGTACATCTGCTACTTTCAGCCTGCTGTTCCGGTCTACTTGCAGTGACATCACACACCAGCTTCACACGCTCTCTCTCTCTGCAGCAACAACTCCGAACGCTGTGCTCACCCTCCAGTCTCTCTACCTGGTGTCCTCCCTGATACGGACGGTTTCCCCAGTACCAACCAGACCATATCTAACAAGGTAAATGATTCAACTCCTTACTTCAACTCCACATCATCTGAAACCTTTACAATACTTAATAGCTCCTGATTTCCATATTTATTTTTCTTAGTGATAATACTGATCAGATATTTATTCTTTACTGTGTTAGCTGTGTACACTTTGGTTATTTAAACTGGTTACCCTGCTGCATATGTTAAATGACTTCTCGTGGCAACAATAGAGTTCTTCAGTTTATAACAACCAATGAAAATCTTGCTTATTGATTACTGGGGTTTTTTACATTACTCATGTCAGTAATTGATGTTCAATCCCAGGAATCTCCTTGCTACACAAAAAAACTTGCTAAAATACTATCTCAGCAGTTGTGGTTTATATCTAGCCTAAACTTTCTATTACAGACTCACAGTAGTCCCTGACAGCACGAAACATGTCTGCTGCACTATAGCCCAGCTGTCTTCCCTACCTATGTTTGTCTGTAGCGGTGGTTTCAACTGCTGATGCACTGCTTGTGCACTTGTGATTTTATTGTGGATCTTCAATACATTTTTTGTACTTTTATGCAAACTGAGTGCCAGGACATCCTTTGTTACTATTTTGTACATTTCAATGTTTTTGGACGATAACGCTGTCTACTGGGCATCCGTATTTGCATCTGGGACGCATGACGACACCCCACGCTCCGTTGTGCCGTAGAATCAGGAAGAGGGTAAGGCAGAGCGCATTGCTTGATCTTGTTTAGTATATATATATATATATATATATATATATATATATATATATATATATATATATATATATATATATATATATATATATATATATATATATATATATACAGGGAGTGCAGAATTTTTAGGCAAGTTGTATTTTTGAGGATTAATTTTATTATTGAACAACAACCATGTTCTCAATGAACCCAAAAAACTCATTAATATCAAAGCTGAATAGTTTTGGAAGTAGTTTTTAGTTTGTTTTTAGTTATAGCTATTTTAGGGGGATATCTGTGTGTGCAGGTGACTATTACTGTGCATAATTATTAGGCAACTTAACAAAAAACAAATATATACCCATTTCAATTATTTATTTTTACCAGTGAAACCAATATAACATCTCAACATTCACAAATATACATTTCTGACATTCAAAAACAAAACAAAAACAAATCAGTGACCAATATAGCCACCTTTCTTTGCAAGGACACTCAAAAGCCTGCCATCCATGGATTCTGTCAGTGTTTTGATCTGTTCACCATCAACATTGCGTGCAGCAGCAACCACAGCCTCCCAGACACTGTTCAGAGAGGTGTACTGTTTTCCCTCCTTGTAAATCTCACATTTGATGATGGACCACAGGTTCTCAATGGGGTTCAGATCAGGTTAACAAGGAGGCCATGTCATTAGATTTTCTTCTTTTATACCCTTTCTTGCCAGCCACGCTGTGGAGTACTTGGACGCATGTGATGGAGCATTGTCCTGCATGAAAATCATGTTTTTCTTGAAGGATGCAGACTTCTTCCTGTACCACTGCTTGAAGAAGGTGTCTTCCAGAAACTGGCAGTAGGACTGGGAGTTGAGCTTGACTCCATCCTCAACCCGAAAAGGCCCCACAAGCTCATCTTTGATGATACCAGCCCAAACCAGTATTCCACCTCCACCTTGCTGGCGTCTGAGTTGGACTGGAGCTCTCTGCCCTTTACCAATCCAGCCACGGGCCCATCCATCTTGCCCATCAAGACTCACTCTCATTTCATCAGTCCATAAAACCTTAGAAAAATCAGTCTTGAGATATTTCTTGGCCCAGTCTTGACGTTTCAGCTTGTGTGTCTTGTTCAGTGGTGGTCGTCTTTCAGCCTTTCTTACCTTGGCCATGTCTCTGAGTATTGCACACCTTGTGCTTTTGGGCACTCCAGTGATGTTGCAGCTCTGAAATATGGCCAAACTGGTGGCAAGTGGCATCTTGGCAGCTGCACGCTTGACTTTTCTCAGTTCATGGGCAGTTATTTTGCGCCTTGGTTTTTCCACACGCTTCTTGCGACCCTGTTGACTATTTTGAATTAAACGCTTGATTGTTCGATGATCACGCTTCAGAAGCTTTGCAATTTTAAGAGTGCTGTATCCCTCTGCAAGATATCTCACTATTTTTGACTTTTCTGAGCCTGTCAAGTCCTTCTTTTGACCCATTTTGCCAAAGGAAAGGAAGTTACCTAATAATTATGCACACCTGATATAGGGTGTTGATGTCATTAGACCACACCCCTTCTCATTACAGAGATGCACATCACCTAATATGCTTAATTGGTAGTAGGCTTTCGAGCCTATACAACTTGGAGTAAGACAACATGCATTAAGAGGATGATGTGGTCAAAATACTAATTTGCCTAATAATTCTGCACACAGTGTATATATATATATATATATATATATATATATATATATATATATATATATATATATATATATATATATGTATATATATCGAGCGGAACAGGAGGATAAGCACTCTCACTTTCAATCAACAGCCAGGGTGTCAGATATATATATATATATATATATATATATGGACAAAGAGAAAGATTGTGACAACGGCGCAAAAATAGGTGATGCTAGTGAAAATTCCTGAAAAGAAATATTTTTATATTATTATATTATATATATATGAATGAAGTGTAGTTAGCTCACTATGCAGCCCCAAAATTACTTATTAGAAAAGTGGGATCCCCAAACCCCACAAGACCAATAGAGCCCAAAAAATATAGAACCAAGAGAAGGTAAAATATAGAGGCGCTTAGTGAAAGGAGCTAGTTACTGTATCTATAATAAGACACATATAGTACAAAAAGTCATAATATTTGACTGCTGATTAATATAGGGGGAATAAAAAAGTTAAAAAAACAGATACATATATAAAACTATCACAGTGTGTAAATTAAAATTATATTGCTAATATCAAATACCTGTAGCTATCTGTAGTATATATAGAGACTAGTCTAGCAGATGATATTGTTATTGCTAGAACACCACAGGTGACAAAAAGGTTCGCAGTACATACAATTAGTACAGGCAATTTACAAAAGAAAAACCACAAAAATGTGCATGCAGTTAGAGTCCATATGTGATACTGTTGTGCAAAAAAGGAAAAGGTGGAAATCCCAAAGTGGCGGATCACACTGTCCCCTCAGGGGGTTCTACTTACTCTCCTTTACCTCAATCTGTATGAGGTAAGTGTCGCGTGGGGTAAGTAGAAAGTCCTTCCTTGTAGTGGCAAGTATCCTATGGCTTGTTTTCTGTCTTCCAACGCTTTCACTCACATAGATGAAATGGGAAAAGCAGAAAGATAGTAATAGTGCAACCCCGTTAATATGGATTTATATGCACAATTATGTATAGAATAGCACTCACACTAGACAACCTCAAATGGATATGAGGTATTTTATTAGCATAATGAGATAAAACCAGATATTGGCATGAACAGTATTCGTATTTTGAAAACGGTTTAGTGCAAGACAAATATAGCACAGTTCAAAAGCCGTATAGTGACATAGAATATAAGTACATAGAAGTCCTAACGCGTTTCGAAGGTCTACACACATACACGACCTTCTTCTTCAGAGGAAAAATGATTACCGACTGTAAGTAAGTCCGTCGGCTTTAAAGCGGAGCTGTGACACGCCCCTATGAACTCCAATTGGATCCTCAGATCACATGACCTTCAGTAGCGAGATACAGGGTGAAGTAAGGGCTGCCAGAGTTGTTACTGGCATTAATGAAAAAGTATTAGCTGTTCAAGTAATCCGATAGAACGACACTCTGGGGCTTGTAATAAGTTGTAAGCAGCAGTGATTTAAAAAGCCGCCCGTACAAGCGTTGTCTACACTTATACAACTGAAAAATTAGAACACCCTTAGTAGACAACCAATAGCACATGTTGCTTATAGTAATTACATCGGAAACATAGGCCTAGATTTGGAGTTTGGCGGTAGATGGGTTGTTAACGCTACGCTGGCTTTTTTCTGGCCGCACCATAAAATTAACTCTGGTATCGAGAGTCCAAAAAAATGCTGCGTTAGGCTCCAAAAAAGGAGCGTAGAGCATTTTTACCGCAAATGCAACTCTCGATACCAGAGTTGCTTACGGACGCGGCCAGCCTCAAAAACGTGCTCGTGCATGATTCTCCCATAGGAAACAATGGGGCTGTTTGAGCTGAAAAAAAACCTAACACCTGCAAAAAAGCCGCGTTCAGCTCCTAACGCAGCCCCATTGTTTCCTATGGGGAAACACTTCCTACGTCTGCACCTAACACTCTAACATGTACCCCGAGTCTAAACACCCCTACCCTTACACTTATTAACCCCTAATCTGCCACCCCCGCTATCGCTGACCCCTGCATATTTTTTTTAACCCCTAATCTGCCGCTCCGTAAACCGCCGCTACTTATATTATCCCTATGTACCCCTAATCTGCTGCCCCTAACACCGCCGACCCCTATATTATATTTATTAACCCCTAACCTGCCCCCCACAACGTCGCCGCCAGCTACTTACAATAATTAACCCCTAATCTGCCGACCGCAAAGCGCCGCCACCTACGTTATCCTTATGTACCCCTAATCTGCTGCCCCTAACACCGCCGACCCCTATATTATATTTATTAACCCCTAATCTGCCCCCCTCAACGTCGCCGACACCTGCCTACACTTATTAACCCCTAATCTGCCGAGCGGACCTGAGCGCTACTATAATAAAGTTATTAACCCCTAATCCGCCTCACTAACCCTATCATAAATAGTATTAACCCCTAATCTGCCCTCCCTAACATCGCCGACACCTAACTTCAATTATTAACCCCTAATCTGCCGACCGGAGCTCACCGCTACTATAATAAATGGATTAACCCCTAAAGCTCAGTCTAACCCTAACACTAACACCCCCCTAAATTAAATATAATTTACATCTAACGAAATTAATTAACTCTTATTAAATAAATTATTCCTATTTAAAGATAAATACTTACCTGTAAAATAAATCCTAATATAGCTACAATATAAATCGGAAGATCGGAACAGCCAATAGAATGCGACCTCAATCTGATTGGCTGATTGGATCAGCCAATCGGATTGAACTTGATTCTGATTGGCTGATTCCATCAGCCAATCAGAATATTCCTACCTTAATTCCGATTGGCTGATAGAATCCTATCAGCCAATCGGAATTCGAGGGACGCCATCTTGGATGACGTCCCTTAAAGGAACCGTCATTCGTCGGGAGACGCCGGAAGAAGAGGATGGATCCGCGTTGGCTGCTTCAAGATGGACCCGCTCCGCACCGGCTGGAAGAAGATCGAAGATGCCGCTTGGATGAAGATGTTTGCCGGTCCGGATGTCCTCTTCTTGCCGGATAGGAGGAAGACTTTGGAGCCTCTTCTGGACCTCTTCAGCACCGGATGCCAGGACGGATCGGTGATACCTGTTGAGGTGAAGACAAGGTAGGAAGATCTTCAGGGGCTTAGTGTTAGGTTTATTTAAGGGGGGTTTGGGTTAGATTAGGGGTATGTGGGTGGTGGGTTGTAATGTTGGGGGGGGGTATTGTATGTTTTTTTTTACAGGCAAAAGAGCTGATTTTCTTGGGGCATGCCCCGCAAAGGGCCCTGTTCAGGGCTGGTAAGGTAAAAGAGCTTTTAACTCTATTAATTTAGAATAGGGTAGGGCATTTTTTTATTTTGGGGGTCTTTGTTATTTTATTAGGGGGCTTAGAGTAGGTGTAATTAGTTTAAAATTGTTGTAATATTTTTCTTATGTTTGTAAATATTTTTTTACTTTTTGTAACTTAGTTCTTTTTTATTTTTTGTACTTTAGCTAGTTTATTTAATTGTAGTTATTTGTAGGAATTGTATTTAATTTATTTATTGATAGTGTAGTGTTAGGTTAATTGTAGGTAATTGTAGGTATTTTATTTAATTAATTTATTGATAGGGTAGTGTTAGGTTTAATTATAACTTAGGTTAGGATTTATTTTACAGGTAATTTTGTTATTATTTTAACTAGGTAACTATTAAATAGTTCTTAACTATTTAATAGCTATTGTACCTGGTTAAAATAATTACAAAGTTGCCTGTAAAATAAATATTAATCCTAAAATAGCTAGAATGTAATTATAATTTATATTGTAGCTATATTAGGATTTATTTTACAGGTAAGTATTTATCTTTAAATAGGAATAATTTATTTAATAAGAGTTAATTAATTTCGTTAGATGTAAATTATATTTAATTTAGGGGGGTGTTAGTGTTAGGGTTAGACTTAGCTTTAGGGGTTAATCCATTTATTATAGTAGCGGTGAGCTCCGGTCGGCAGATTAGGGGTTAATAATTGAAGTTAGGTGTCGGCGATGTTAGGGAGGGCAGATTAGGGGTTAATACTATTTATGATAGGGTTAGTGAGGCGGATTAGGGGTTAATAACTTTATTATAGTAGCGCTCAGGTCCGCTCAGCAGATTAGGGGTTAATAAGTGTAGGCAGGTGTCGGCGACGTTGAGGGGGGCAGATTAGGGGTTAATAAATATAATATAGGGGTCGGCGGTGTTAGGGGCAGCAGATTAGGGGTACATAAGGATAACGTAGGTGGCGGCGCTTTGCGGTCGGCAGATTAGGGGTTAATTATTGTAAGTAGCTGGCGGCGACGTTGAGGGGGGCAGGTTAGGGGTTAATAAATATAATACAGGGGTCGGCGGTGTTAGGGGCAGCAGATTAGGGGTACATAAGTATAACGTAGGTGGCGGTCGGCAGATTAGGGGTTAAAAAAATGTAATCGAGTTGCGGCGATGTGGGGGGACCTCAGTTTAGGGGTACATAGGTAGTTTATGGGTGTTAGTGTACTTTAGGGTACAGTAGTTAAGAGCTTTATGAACCAGCGTTAGCCCAGAAAGCTCTTAACTCCTGCTTTTTTTCTGCGGCTGGAGTTTTGTCGTTAGAGCTCTAACGCTCACTTCAGAAACGACTCTAAATACCGGAGTTAGGAAGATCCCATTGAAAAGATAGGATACGCAATTGACGTAAGGGGATCTGCGGTATGGAAAAGTCGCGGCTGAAAAGTGAGCGTTAGACCCTATTTTGAGTGACTCCAAATACCGGCGGTAGCCTAAAACCAGCGTTAGGAGCCTCTAACGCTGGTTTTCACGGCTACCGCCAAACTCTAAATCTAGGCCATACATTGGTACGCAAGGTTAATAAATACATAAGTTAAAATTCATATAGTAAATAAGGTACAGTACATCTGAGTATTTCTAAAAAAAAATTTCAGTTACATAACATTCCAATAAATAATTAGTAATATTTACATAAAAACATGATGTTCAGAAATACATATATTAAGAAATTGATATCAGAAATACAACTTAATATGATATAAATTTGGTATAAAAATATATATACAAATTAATTTATTATAGGAAAAAAGACTATTTTAAAAGACCTATATTTTTTCAAGAATACAATAGGGAACCCCAATAAACCTGCTTAAATTGGAAATTTAATGTATAAAGGATAGAAATTCAGAGATCAATGAGAGATGCATAAAAAATAAAATTAGGCAAGGGGTTAGAAGTGTTGATAAAAATTTAATATATATATATATATATATATATATATATATATATATATATACACACACAAAAAAATATATATACATACATATATATATACACTAAAAGAGGGAGGGTTTTGTAAACCAAATGCAACTCTCGATACCAGAGCTGCTTACGGACGCGGCCGGCATCAAAAACGTGCTCGTGCACGATTCTCCCATAGGAAACAATGGGGCTGTTTGAGCTGAAAAAAAACACCTGCAAAAAAGCAGCGTTCAGCTCCTAACGCAGCCCCATTGTTTCCTATGGGGAAACACTTCCTACGTCTGCACCTAACACCCTAACATGTACCCCGAGTCTAAACACCCCTAGCCTTACACTTATTAACCCCTAATCTGCCGCCCACGCTATCGCTGACCCCTGCATTACACTTTTAACCCCTAATCTGCCGCTCCGTAAAACGCCGCCACCTACGTTATCCCTATGTACCCCTAATCTGCTGCCCTAACATCGCCGACCCCTATGTTATATTTATTAACCCCTAATCTGCCCCCCACAACGTCGCCGACACCTACCTACACTTATTAACCCCTAATCTGCCAAGCGGACCTGAGCGCTACTATAATAAAGTTATTAACCCCTAATCCGCCTCACTAACCCTATCATAAATAGTATTAACCCCTAATCTGCCCTCCCTAACATCGCCGACACCTACCTTCAATTATTAACCCCTAAACTTCCGATCGGAGCTCACCGCTATTCTAATAAATGGATTAACCCCTAAAGCTAAGTCTAACCCTAACACTAACACCCCCCTAAGTTAAATATAATTTTTATCTAACGAAATAAATTAACTCTTATTAAATAACTTATTCCTATTTAAAGCTAAATACTTACCTGTAAAATAAATCCTAATATAGCTACAATATAAATTATAATTATATTATAGCTATTTTAGGATTAATATTTATTTTACAGGCAACTTTGTAATTATTTTAACCAGGTACAATAGCTATTAAATAGTTAAGAACTATTTAATAGTTACCTAGTTAAAATAATAACAAATTTACCTGTAAAATAAATCCTAACCTAAGTTATAATTAAACCTAACACTACCCTATCAATAAAATAATTAAATAAACTACCTACAATTACCTACAATTAACCTAACACTACACTATCAATAAATTAATTAAACACAATTGCTACAAATAAATACAATTAAATAAACTAGCTAAAGTACAAAAAATAAAAAAGAACTAAGTTACAGAAAATAAAAAAATATTTACAAACATAAGAAAAATATTACAACAATTTTAAACTAATTACACCTACTCTAAGCCCCCTAATAAAATAACAAAGCCCCCCAAAATAAAAAATTCCCTACCCTATTCTAAATTAAAAAGGTTACAAGCTCTTTTACCTTACCAGCCCTGAACAGGGCCCTTTGCGGGGCATGCCCCAAGAATTTCAGCTCTTTTGCCTGTAAAAGAATAAATACAATACCCCCCCCCCAACATTACAACCCACCACCCACATACCCCTAATCTAACCCAAACCCCCCTTAAATAAACCTAACACTAAGCCCCTGAAGATCTTCCTACCTTGTCTTCACCATCCAGGTATCACCGATCCGTCCTGGCTCCAAGATCTTCATCCAACCCAAGCGGGGGTTGGCGATCCATAATCCGGTGCTCCAAAGTCTTCCTCCTATCCGGCAAGAAGAGGACATCCGGACCGGCAAACATCTTCTCCAAGCGGCATCTTCGATCTTCTTCCATCCGGTGCGGAGCGGGTCCATCTTGAAGCAGGCGACGCGGATCCATCCTCTTCTTCCGATGTCTCCCGACTAATGACGGTTCCTTTAAGGGACGTCATCCAAGATGGCGTCCCTCGAATTCCGATTGGCTGATAGGATTCTATCAGCCAATCGGAATTAAGGTAGGAATTTTCTGATTGGCTGATGGAATCAGCCAATCAGAATCAAGTTCAATCCGATTGGCCGATCCCATCAGCCAATCAGATTGAGCTCGCATTCTATTGGCTGATCGGAACAACGATGGGGCCAAAGGACAGGTAAAAAAGAAAGGAAACGGGGAGGGAGGAAAAGACACAGATACAAACCAAAGCTCTCTGGAGATGTCCAGAGAACGGGGCAGACCCCAGAGAAGGGGGAGGAATTGGAGGAGAGGGGCAGGGCCGAGGATGAGAACACGTCGGGATTACAGGGGGGACTTTTAATTGATCCCCCCAGTAAAAGCAGTGATGAACTACAAATAGTCAACCTGTCAACTTTTCCTCTAAACAATGCCCATATAAGTCTACTTAAAAAGGGCTTAACGTTTTGTCCAACAAACTCACTGGACAAATTCACTGTGATAAAAGATCTCCACCTTTTCGCCCGTAAAGTAGTCCTGTCCTCCATAATGAAAGGGAAACAAACTAATAGTACTGAAAGTACTTTAGATAAAGATGATGCTATTGCTATCTCTGATCTTGTACATCTACTTGACTCCAATGAAACATCTGATTCCATGCCCTTTCTTGATACTCAAGAAGGACAACAGACAAGTACTATAGGCACTGTAGTCAAAATTGACTCTGGTTTAAAGAGAAAATCTGATTACATGCCCCCTCTAATGCTAGTCCCTGCAGTAAATCTTTTTGTTAAGGAAGTAGAAAGGGAAATAGAAAAAATACCCTATCATGGCATAGGTAAAAATAACCTTAATTTCAATGAGAGACGTGCGCTGTCAGACCTGATGAATAAATCAGGAATTGTCATAAAACAGGCCGACAAAGGGGGAAATCTGGTCATAATGGAGGAGTCCCTCTATATGAAAGAGGTCAACAAACAATTGAGAAACAAGGAGCAATACCAATGCCTACAGAATAATCCCTTAGACTCAATACAAGCAAACCTGCTACACCTTCTAAACGATGCCAGAAAAAGTGGCATAATAAGTAAAAGCGAATGGGGATATTTATACACGAAGTTTCCCAGAGTTCCAGTCTTTTATTGTATTCCCAAACTACACAAAAATCTACAAGAGCCACCTGGAAGACCCATTATTTCAGGTATTGGGAGCATTACTGAGAACCTGGGAAACTACGTCGATCAATTCCTTAAACCCTTTCTTCTGACCCTTACCTCCTATGTTAAGGACACCAGTGACCTACTTAGGAAACTGGACGGTTTAGAAGTAGAACAAGACACACTCTTGGTTTCTCTAGATGTGGAAGGTCTCTACTCCTCGATCCCACATGATGTGGGTTTGAGAGCGGCGAGATTTTTTCTAGAAAGCAGAGGTCCATCTTTCCAAAAACATACCGACTTTGTACTAACTCTTTTAGAGTTTGTGTTAAAAAATAATGTATTTACGTTTGATAAAAAGTTCTATAGACAAATGAGGGGCACAGCGATGGGGGCAACATGTGCCCCATCATACGCTTGCCTCCATTTGGGTCTATGGGAAACAAAAACAGTATTTAATGAACTGCAAAACTGGATTGATGAACATGTTCTCATCTGGTTACGGTATGTGGACGATGTCTTCCTCCTTTGGAGGGGGACAGAGAAATCATTGAAGGAATTTGTAAAAGTACTTAATAATAATAATTACAATATCCTCTTAACTTTTGACTTTGACACCAGTGAACTTACATTCCTAGATGTAAGAATCAAGAAAGAAGGTAAAAATCTGGCTACGGAAATTTTTCGTAAGGTCACTGCCACTAACAATATTCTAGAGGCATCTAGCCACCACCCAAAATCCCTTATAAGAGGTATCCCCGTGGGACAATTTTTACGCCTGAGGCGCAATTGTTCGAGCCTTAATAAATTTGATGCACACGCTGTTGAAATGTCCAATAGATTTGAAAATAGAGGGTACTCCAAACGAAACCTCAGATATGCTCGAAATAGAGCTAGGAGAACAGACAGGGATACACTCCTCTATAACACAACTCAGAAAACTGAAGAGCAAAAAGTGCGCTTCGTAACCCAATTCAACTGCCATTGGGACAAAATACGCACTATCTTGGATGAGAAATGGCAGTTTCTTAGAGCTGATGAGACAATAAGAAAAATTGTTGGGGAAAAACCCTCTCTGGTACCCAGGAGGGCTCCAAATCTCAAGGACAAATTAGTCAAGAGTCATTTTATTAAAAGCCCTAATGAGAAAAACTGGCTAGAAGAACAAAGAAAAATAAAAGGATGTTTTAAATGTGGACACTGTGTGTTCTGTAAATTCATTGTACGCACGAAAACATTCGCTACTAATTCCATCAGCTATCCTATAAAGCAATTTATAAATTGCAAGACAGAAAATGTAATTTATTTACTTTCTTGTTGCTGCCCGACTTTCTATGTGGGAAAAACAAGACGCATGCTGAAAGATAGGGTCTCTGAGCACAGAGACGACATAAAAGCAGCAGAAGATGGGGAAATCAGAAGTGGAGTGGCTCTCCACTTTATGAAATATCATAAATGCAATCCCCAGGACCTAAGAGTAACAGGCATTGAACACTGTTCCCTTCTTGGTAGAGGAGGAGACATTGATATTATACTACTTAGAAGGGAAACAGAATGGATTTATAAGCTACAGACCCTTATGCCCAAAGGGCTAAATGAAAAATTTGAATTTGCTGCTTTCCTTAAATAAAAAGGACAAAATTGATCTTCAAATCCCTATAAACCTAGTATGTAACATATACAGATTAGGGTTCCTTTTCAATCTGCCTCTTCACCTTAGAATGACTAACAAAATCTGTTATTAAAGCAAGTGAAAGATTTCTTCAATTTAATCATTCGTAATATATTTTTTGTGGTATAATTCAATATATTATCACCTTCTCTATAAGAATCAACTAATATATCAAGTTTTTACTTCCATACCATATTAAAACCTTTTAAACACATGAATCGACGGATCAATAGTATGCGTGTAAAGCCTTTATTCATGTAGCTTAATAACATGGACAAATAAGGTTTTACTTTAGCATACACTGCAATAATTCCCAAAAGAACTATGGAAAAGTGGGCCTTTTCTTGCTCTTTTTATTTTTATATTTATTCCTTCTTTTCCTTTACGTACATATTCGTATATAATTCTTAATTTTTTAATGTTGGTTCTTTAGAGTTGTTCTATATAACCTAATACTTTTCACTGTGTATATATATTCACCGAATCCTCTTTGATCTATATAAATGGGCTGCGGCTCAGTAAATGCTTTTCATTGGCTACTACTGTCTTCAGACATCCTCCAATAAGCCTTTTGAAGGAGGTATATATTGCGGCTGCAAAGGAATCCAGCATCCGCTTTTGCCCTGAGGAAACCCCTGTGCTCTTTGGATGTCACGTGGGGGGTGAAACATACGTCGGCAGTGACGTAAGAAGTGGAGACGGACATGCACGAAGGACAGATCGCTGTGGCGTCCACGCTGTGCTAGAATGTAGCACGTTTGTTTTGAATTGAAATCTATCTACACACGGAAACTTTTTGGAATTCTCCTTCAGAAAGCAAAGATACGGTTGTATAACTAACTGAGCATTTACCATCTGACTTTTCAGCTCAAATTACCTGGATATCCGAAGGTGTAAGAATGTACCATCTGTATACACAGTTCCTTTTTATGGGACATGCCTAAGCCCTGAAAAGGGTGTTTCATTCACATTATTCTTATCACAATTTGTGTACATGTTTGCTCTTGATATTCAGATACTGGTGTATATCAGTTATAATGAGTTGTAATGCTCTGTAAGTCTTTCGCATTTTCTATACAACTGTAACAGACGGAAAATAGTTATTTCGGGGTAGTTTTAACATAGATCCAGAATTGATACTATTCATGACACCGGATACCTTTATTTTTGGTGGTGCCCGCTGAATACTGGAGTTGCTATATACTATCCCCATAACTTCCACTGGTCTGAATAAATACTGTTTAACTAATACATGTATATTGTATATTGCTTAATGCTATTAAGTTTCAAACGGTTAGTCTGTATAAACTGGGTTCAAGAAACATAGATCCTGAAATGTGATAACATGACACCTGATACCTCTCATATAGTTGGTGGTGCCCGCTGTTACAGGTGTTGTTTCTTCTAGCCCCCTACAGACTATACTGTCATCTACTAGAAATTATTTTGAGGATGTTTCTTTGCACAATTTGGCCAAATTCAGGTATAGTGCACATGACGTAAGCATTACATGTTTCATCTTACAATATTGTTCGTGTGAATTCTTTTTTGTTCATCTGTATACATGTGTTGTTTTGACATAGATCCTCAATGATCACTATGGTGGCGGATTTTACGTTTAATCGTAACCACCCTCTAGTGGAGGTGTTGTCAATCTAAATTAGTTAAATCTTGCTTGCTTTCCTGGTTTTATCTGTGTGTACTAAAATAAAACAGCACAGCCAATCTGTGCATGTGCATTGATCCAATCACGCTTCTTGACTCATCGATTCATGTGTTCCTTAATTTAGTGGTAACCTTCTATTCAACTTCGGCGCTGGGTGGCACTTGTGAATGTGGGGAGTAAGTACATATCTACACACACCGCTATTTTAGCGGAGCTTTAGAATTTACGAAGCAAATTTAAATTAAAATAAAAAATATGTGCTGCAATCCCTGTCTATACATTATAGCAATCTAATTGCGGTTGTTGTAGTATCTCTCTTTTTCTAATTGATTATCCGAATTTTTTATTTTGGGGGGCTTTGTTATTTTATTAGGGGGCTTAGAGTAGGTGTAATTAGTTTAAAATTGTTGTAATATTTTTCTTATGTTTGTAAATATTTTTTTATTTTCTGTAACTTAGTTCTTTTTTATTTTTTGTACTTTAGCTAGTTTATTTAATTGTATTTATTTGTAGCAATTGTGTTTAATTAATTTATTGATAGTGTAGTGTTAGGTTAATTGTAGGTAATTGTAGGTAGTTTATTTAATTATTTTATTGATAGGGTAGTGTTAGGTTTAATTATAACTTAGGTTAGGATTTATTTTACAGGTAAATTTGTTATTATTTTAACTAGGTAACTATTAAATAGTTCTTAACTATTTAATAGCTATTGTACCTGGTTAAAATAATTACAAAGTTGCCTGTAAAATAAATATTAATCCTAAAATAGCTATAACATAATTATAATTTATATTGTAGCTATATTAGGATTTATTTTACAGGTAAGTATTTAGCTTTAAATAGGAATAAGTTATTTAATAAGAGTTAATTTATTTCGTTAGATAAAAATTATATTTAACTTAGGGGGGTGTTAGTGTTAGGGTTAGACTTAGCTTTAGGGGTTAATCCATTTATTAGAATAGCGGTGAGCTCCGATCGGAAGTTTAGGGGTTAATAATTGAAGGTAGGTGTCGGCGATGTTCGGGAGGGCAGATTAGGGGTTAATACTATTTATGATAGGGTTAGTGAGGCGGATTAGGGGTTAATAACTTTATTATAGTAGCGCTCAGGTCCGCTCGGCAGATTAGGGGTTAATAAGTGTAGGCAGGTGTCGGCGACGTTGAGGGGGGCAGATTAGGGGTTAATAAATATAATATAGGGGTCGGCGGTGTTAGGGGCAGCAGATTAGGGGTACATAGGGATAACGTAGGTGGCGGCGATTTGCGGTCGGAAGATTAGGGGTTAATTATTGTAAGTAGCTGGCGGCGACGTTGTGGGGGGCAGGTTAGGGGTGAATAAATATAATACAGGGGTCGGCGGGGTTAGGGGCAGCAGATTAGGGGTACATAAATATAACGTAGGTGGCGGTCGGCAGATTAGGGGTTAAAAATTTTAATCGAGTGGCGGCGGTGTGGGGGGACCTCGGTTTAGGGGTACATAGGTAGTTTATGGGTGTTAGTGTACTTTAGGGTACAGTAGTTAAGAGCTTTATAAACCGGCGTTAGCCAGAAAGCTCTTAACTCCTGCTATTTTCAGACGGCTGGAATCTTGTCGTTAGAGCTCTAACGCTCACTGCAGAAACGACTCTAAATACCAGCGTTAGAAAGATCCCATTGAAAAGATAGGCTACGCAAATGGCGTAGGGGGATCTGCGGTATGGAAAAGTCGCGGCTGAAAAGTGAGCGTTAGACCCTTTAATCACTGACTCCAAATACCAGCGGGCGCCCAAAACCAGCGTTAGGAGCCTCTAACGCTGGTTTTGACGGCTACCGCCGAACTCTAAATCTAGGCCACAGTGTACTTAAATTACAATGTGCACTGTGTATATTTAATACAATTTATTTCTGTGTAATTTACATACAAATTTTATGTTTTTGATAAAATACAATTTTTTGGTGAGCAATTCTGATACAATTTTTGATGCACCTTAACAATATCATTTTTTTTTCTTAGAATTTTGTTTGAATATTCAATCATTTGTTTTGTATGATTTTTAAATTATAATTTTCATTGTGCACTTTTGTATTGTATGCATTTCCTTCCCATACGAAAATGCAGTATACATCCCTTAGCGAGACACCCTGTTTTAAGGGTAAAAAGTGGCTTGAGCAAAAAAGTGGGGGAAAAACTAACACCTTAATTGCGCTCAATCCTGATTGCATATTCTCAAGTGTACTAACTCGACATGAAATATTAATATTTCACATTCCAATGTCCGTCACATAACAGAATATGTTCTATTTATGCATAAATACATATTTATATATATATATATATACAGGTATACCCCACTCATACAGCGGGTTAGGGACCGGTGCCCCGATGTAAAGTGAAAACCGCCTTAAAGTGAAACAAGGCAGTTTTAGCTTTCTTTTCAGTGTATAAAATCTTGAAAACATGTTTGAACTAACTTATATTATGGGTGCAATAGTGCTACGTTTAGTTTAACACTAGCACAGCAAGTATTCAATTAGTATTTAATAAATACTGTACCTGTAAAATAGTGACAATTACTGTAGTAAAATTTGCCAGACTATAGCAGAGACACAGATTGCACTGTAATGCTATAAACAGAGTGAACTGTGCATAACAAAATGGTGCCATTCACTTTTCTAGCAATCTCACGATGATTACAGCACTGTTTCAAAATCCTTGGAGGTTGAACTTCAGTTCCACAAAGCGCTGTATTAGCGAATCGCTGTAAAGTGAAGCGCTGTAAAGTGAGGTATACCTGTATATATATATATATATATATATATATATATATATATATATATATATATATATATATATATATATATATATATATATATATATATATACTGTATATATCTCTATTTATTTTGGTACAATATATATCTTTATTCATACATGATTATATATAGGAATAGCTATATACAGATATATATAGGAATATCTATTTAGAAATACTTAGAACCTATATTGCAGATCACTGGAATATGAAATATTTACAGGAAATACACAGTATAACACGCTATTAAATATGAATATTGCATACATATGCTTTTACATGTTTTCAGCTACTTAACTGCAAAAGGCTTCATTGCACTTCTCTATATGTCTATAAATGTATCCATATGTATTTATGAGTTTATGGGGGATATCTATCAAGCCGTCAACCGCAAATACGCTGGAATTCCACAGCGTAATTGTTGCAAGCTTGATCCGACCTAGTTATCAAAGCCTACAGAATGGCAACATTTTAAATCTGTGACGTAACATACGATCCGCCGGTCTCAATCCGACACAGATTGATGCTTATGTCATTATAGCTGATCCGAATACACATTCCCCACTATTTGACACTTTTAAAAGGTATCATATAGTTAACAGGTACGATTGCGGCTATTCCGGCCCAGCGTACCTGTTTTTTCAATCCGCCACCCTGGAGGCCGCAGATGCCATAACAATCAATGGGAGTCTGAAAGCAGCAAAAGCTTATGTTCGATGCTGCCAGATATCCCATTGATTTCTATAGCAGAAAACCAGTTACATTTACACCTAACACCCTAACATAAGCCCAGAGTCTAAACACTCCTAATCTGCCGCCCCGACATCGCCGCCAC
Source organism: Bombina bombina (assembly GCF_027579735.1). Classification (NCBI taxonomy): domain Eukaryota; kingdom Metazoa; phylum Chordata; class Amphibia; order Anura; family Bombinatoridae; genus Bombina; species Bombina bombina. Next base: position 322,724,966 of record NC_069499.1, on the reverse strand, counting down.
CTACATAATGTTATTAACCCCTGTCCCGCTGCTCCCAGACTTTGCTACCACCTGAATAAATGTATTAACCCCTATCCCGCCGCTCCTGGACCCCGCCGTCACCTAAATAATTCTATTAACCCCTATCCTGCCGCTGCCACCTAAATAAATGTATTAACCCCTATCCCGCCGCTCCCTGACCCCGCCACCACTAAATAAATGTTTTAACCCCTAAACCTCTGGCCTCCCACATCACTAACACTAACTAAACATATTAACCCCTAAACCGCCAGCCCCCCACATCACCATAAACTAAATTAAGCTATTAACCCCTAAACCGAACAAGCCGCTAACTTTAAATTAAAATTACCACATCTCTATCTTAAAATAAATTTAAACTTACCTGTAGAATTAAAATAAACTATTTTTAAACAATTAATTAACCTACCCTAACTAGTATACTACACTTAAATTAAACTACCAATTAAATTAACTAAATTACATATTAAAAAACCCAAACCCTACTCTAATTATTTAAATCTACTATTTAACCTTATTTAAAATTACTAAACTCCCAAAAAAAAATAAACGGCAAGTTACAAAAAATAAAAAACACTAAATTACAAAGAAAAAAAAAAACACATTATCAAAAATAAAAAAGAATTACAACAAATCTAATAGCCCTATCAAAATAAAAAAGCCCCCCCCCCAAAAAAAAAACCCTACCCTACACTAAATTACCAATGGCCCTTAAAAGGGCCTTTTGTGGGGCATTGCCCCAAAGAAATCAGCTTTTTACCTGTAAAAAAAAATACAAACACCCCCCAAGAGTAAAACCCACCACCCCCATAACCAACCCCCTAAATAAAAACCCTATCTAGAATAACCTAAGCTCTCCATTGCCCTGAAAAGGGCATTTGTATGGGCATTGCCCTTAAAAGGGCATTTAGCGTTTTACTGCCCAGACGCTACTCTAAAAATAAAACCCACCCAAAAAAACCTTGGTTTTGGTTGTGGGGGTGGTGGGTTAACTGTTGGGGGGTATTTGTATTTTTTTTACAGGTAAAAGAGCAGATTTCTTTGAGGCAATGCCCCACAAAATGCCCTTTTAAAGGCCATTGGTAGTTTAGTGTAGGCTAGGTTTTTTTTTATTTTGGGGTGTTTTTTTTATTTTAATAGGGCTATTAGATTAGGTGTAATTCTTTTTTATTTTTGATAATGTGGTTTGTTTGTTTTTTTGTAATTTAGTGTTTTTTATTTTTTGTAACTTAGCGTTTATTGTTTTTGGAGTTTAGTCATTTTAAATAAAGTTAAATAGTAGATTTAAATAAATTGAGTAGGGTTAGGGTTTTTCTCCAACATAGGTGTGTCCGGTCCACGGCGTCATCCTTACTTGTGGGATATTCTCTTCCCCAACAGGAAATGGCAAAGAGTCCCAGCAAAGCTGGTCACATGATCCCTCCTAGGCTCCGCCCACCCTAGTCATTCTCTGCCGTTGCACAGGCAACATCTCCACGGAGATGGTTAAGAGTTTTTTGGTGTTTAAATGTAGTTTTTATTCTTCAATCAAGTGTTTGTTATTTTAAAATAGTGTTGGTATGTACTATTTACTCTGAAACAGAAAAAAGATGAAGATTTCTGTTTGTAAGAGGAAGATGATTTTAGCAGAAGTTACTAAAATCGATTGCTGTTTCCACACAGGACTGTTGAGATGAAGTAACTTCAGTTGGGGGAAACAGTTGGCAGACTTTTCTGCTTAAGGTATGACTGGCCATATTTCTAACAAGATTATGTAATGCTGGAAGGCTGTCATTTCCCCTTATGGGGACCGGTAAGCCATTTTCTTAGTTAAATAAAAGAATAAAGGGCTTCATAAGGGCTTAAAAAACTGGTAGACATTTTTCTGGGCTAAAACGATTGCTTTGCTAGGCATATTTTGAAGATTCTAACTATTAATGGTTATTATAATCTTGGGGATTGTTTAGAAAAACGGCAGGCACTGTGTTGGACACCTTTTTCAGATGGGGGCCTTTTCTAGTTATAGACAGAGCCTCATTTTCGCGCCACTAATGCGCAGTTGTTTTTGGAGAGCAAGGCATGCAGATGCATGTGTGAGGAGCTAAGAATCACTGAAAAAGCTTATAGAAGGCATCATTTGGTATCGTATTCCCCTCTGGGCTTGGTTGGGTCTCAGCAAAGCATATAGCTGGGACTGTATAGGGGTTAAATGTAAAAACGGCTCCGGTTCCGTTAATTTAAGGGTTAAAGCTCTGAAATTTGGTGTGCAATACTTTTAAGGCTTTAAGACACTGTGGTGAAATTTTGGTGAATTTTGAACAATTCCTTCATACTTTTTCACATATTCAGTAATAAAGTGTTTTCAGTTTGAAATTTAAAGTGACAGTAACGGTTTTATTTTAAAACGTTTTTTGTGCTTTGTTGACAAGTTTAAGCCTGTTTAACATGTCTGTACCATCAGATAAGCTATGTTCTATATGTATGAAAGCCAAGGTGTCTCCCCATTTAAATTTATGTGATAATTGTGCCATAGTGTCCAAACAAAGTAGGGACAGCAAGGCCACAGATAATGATATTGCCCAAGATGATTCCTCACATGAGGGGAGTAAACATGATACTACATCATCCCCTTCTGTGTCTACACCAGTTTTGCCCACACAAGAGGCCCCTAGTACATCTAGTGCGCCAATTCTTATTACCATGCAACAATTAACGGCTGTAATGGATAACTCTATAGCAAACATTTTATCCAAAATGCCTACTTATCAGAGAAAGCGCGATTGCTCTGTTTTAAAATCTGAAGAGCAAGAGGACGCTGATGATAACTGTTCTGACATACCCTCACACCAATCTGAAGGGGCCATGAGGGAGGTTTTGTCTGAGGGATAAATTTCAGATTCAGGAAAAATTTCTCAACAAGCTGAACCTGATGTTGTGACATTTAAATTTAAATTAGAACATCTCCGCGCACTGCTTAAGGAGGTATTATCTACTCTGGATGATTGTGACAATTTGGTCATTCCAGAGAAATTATGTAAGATGGACAAGTTCCTAGAGGTTCCGGTGCCCCCCGACGCTTTTCCTATACCCAAGCGGGTGGCGGACATAGTAAATAAAGAGTGGGAAAGGCCCGGCATACCTTTTGTCCCCGCCCCCCTATATTTAAGAAATTATTTCCTATAGTCGACCCCAGAAAGGACTTATGGCAGACAGTCCCCAAGGTCGAGGGGGCGGTTTCTACTCTAAACAAAAGCACTACTATTCCTATCGAAGATAGTTGTGCTTTCAAAGATCCTATGGATAAAAAATTAGAGGGTTTGCTTAAAAAGATTTTTGTTCAGCAAGGTTACCTTCTACAACCAATTTCATGCATTGTTCCTGTCACTACGGCAGCGTGTTTCTGGTTCGAGGAACTAGAAAAGTCGCTCAATAAAGAATCTTTGTATGAGGAGGTTATGGACAGAGTTCAAGCACTTAAATTGGCTAACTCTTTTATTTTAGATGCCGCTTTGCAATTAGCTAGATTAGCGGCGAAAAATTCAGGGTTTGCTATCGTGGCGCGCAGAGCGCTTTGGCTAAAGTCTTGGTCAGCGGATGTGTCTTCCAAGACAAAATTGCTTAACATCCCTTTCAAGGGTAAAACATTATTTGGACCTGATTTGAAAGAGATTATTTCAGACATCACTGGGGGAAAGGGCCACGCCCTCCCACAGGATAGGTCTTTTAAGGCTAAAAATAAGCCTAATTTTCATCCCTTTCGCAGAAACGGACCAGCCTCTAATTCTACATCCTCTAAGCAAGAGGGTAATTCTTCACAACCCAAACCAGCCTGGAGACCAATGCAAGGCTGGAACAAGGGTAAGCAGGCCAAGAAGCCTACCACTGCTACCAAAACAGCATGAAGGGATGGCCCCCGATCCGGGACCGGATCTGGTGGGGGGCAGACTTTCTCTCTTTGCTCAGGCTTGGGCAAGAGATGTTCAGGATCCTTGGGTGCTAGAAATAGTTTCTCAAGGTTATCTCCTGGAATTCAAGGAATTACCCCCAAGGGGAAGGTTCCACAGGTCTCAATTATCTTCAAACCAAATAAAAAGACAGGCATTCTTACATTGTGTAGAAGACCTGTTAAAGATGGGAGTGATTCATCCAGTTCCAATAAGAGAACAAGGGATGGGTTTTTATTCCAACCTGTTCATAGTTCCCAAAAAAGAGGGAACATTCAGACCAATTTTGGATCTCAAGATCCTAAACAAATTTCTCAAGGTTCCATCGTTCAAAATGGAAACTATTCGAACGATCCTACCTACTATCCAGGAAAATCAATTTATGACTACCGTGGATTTAAAGGATGCGTACCTACATATTCCTATCCACAAGGAACATCATCAGTTCCTAAGGTTCGCTTTTCTGGACAAGCATTACCAGTTTGTGGCACTTCCATTCGGATTAGCCACTGCTCCAAGGATTTTCACAAAGGTACTAGGGTCCCTTCTAGCGGTTCTAAGACCAAGGGGCATTGCAGTAGTACCTTACTTGGACGACATCCTGATTCAAGCGTCGTCTCTGTCAAAAGCAAAGGCTCATACGGACATCGTCCTAGCCTTTCTCAGATCTCACGGATGGAAGGTGAACAAAGAAAAAAGTTCTCTGTCCCCGTCAACAAGAGTTCCCTTCTTCGGAACAATAATAGATTCCTTAGAAATGAGGATTTTTCTGACAGAGGTCAGAAAATCAAAAATTCTAAGCTCTTGTCAAGTACTTCATTCTGTTCTTCGTCCTTCCATAGTGCAGTGCATGGAAGTAATAGGATTGATGGTTGCAGCAATGGACATAGTTCCTTTTGCACGAATTCATCTAAGACCATTACAACTGTGCATGCTCAGACAGTGGAATGGGGATTATACAGACTTGTCTCCGATGATTCAAGTAGATCAAAAGACCAGAGATTCACTCCGTTGGTGGCTGACCCTGGACAATCTGTCACAGGGAATGAGCTTCCGCAGACCAGAGTGGGTCATTGTCACGACCGACGCCAGCCTGGTGGGCTGGGGTGCGGTCTGGGAACCCCTGAAAGCTCAGGGTCTATGGTCTCGGGAAGAATCTCTTCTCCCGATAAACATTCTGGAACTGAGAGCGATATTCAATGCTCTCAAAGCTTGGCCTCAACTAGCAAAGGCCAAATTCATAAGGTTTCAATCAGACAACATGACGACTGTTGCATATATCAATCATCAGGGGGGAACAAGGAGTTCCCTGGCGATGGAAGAAGTGACCAAAATAATTCAATGGGCGGAGGATCACTCCTGCCACTTGTCTGCAATCCACATCCCAGGAGTGGAAAATTGGGAAGCGGATTTTCTGAGTCGTCAGACATTTTATCCGGGGGAGTGGGAACTCCATCCGGAAATCTTTGCCCAAATAACTCAATTATGGGGCATTCCAGACATGGATCTGATGGCATCTCATCAGAACTTCAAGGTTCCTTGCTACGGGTCCAGATCCAGGGATCCCAAGGCAACTCTAGTAGATGCACTAGTAGCACCTTGGACCTTCAACCTAGCTTATGTATTCCCACCGTTTCCTCTCATTCCCAGGCTGGTAGCCAGGATCAATCAGGAGAAGGCTTTGGTGATCTTGATAGCTCCTGCGTGGCCACGCAGGACTTGGTATGCAGACCTGGTGAATATGTCATCGGCTCCACCATGGAAGCTACCTTTGAGACAGGACCTTCTTGTTCAAGGTCCATTCGAACATCCGAATCTGGTTTCCCTCCAACTGACGGCTTGGAGATTGAACGCTTGATTTTATCAAAGCGTGGGTTTTCAGATTCTGTAATAGATACTCTGATTCAGGCTAGAAAGCCTGTAACTAGAAAAATTTACCATAAAATATGGAAAAAATATATCTGTTGGTGTGAATCTAAAGGATTACCATGGAACAAGATAAAAATTCCTAAGATTCTATCCTTTCTACAAGAAGGTTTGGAGAAAGGATTATCTGCAAGTTCTCTGAAGGGACAGATCTCTGCTTTATCCGTTTTACTTCACAAAAGGCTGGCAGCTGTGCCAGATGTTCAAGCATTTGTTCAGGCTCTGGTTAGAATCAAGCCTGTTTACAGACCTTTGACTCCTCCCTGGAGTCTAAATCTAGTTCTTTCAGTTCTTCAAGGGGTTCCGTTTGAACCCTTACATTCCTTAGATATTAAGTTATTATCTTGGAAAGTTTTGTTTTTGGTTGCAATTTCTTCTGCTAGAAGAGTTTCAGAGTTATCTGCTCTGCAGTGTTCTCCGCCCTATCTGGTGTTCCATGCAGATAAGGTGGTTTTGCGTACTAAGCCTGGTTTTCTTCCGAAAGTTGTTTCCAACAAAAATATTAACCAGGAGATAGTTGTACCTTCTTTGTGTCCGAATCCAGTTTCAAAGAAGGAACGTTTGTTACACAATTTGGACGTAGTCCGTGCTCTAAAATTCTATTTAGAGGCTACTAAAGATTTCAGACAAACATCTTCCTTGTTTGTTGTTTATTCTGGTAAAAGGAGAGGTCAAAAAGCGACTTCTACCTCTCTTTCCTTTTGGCTTAAAAGCATTATCCGATTGGCTTATGAGACTGCCGGACGGCAGCCTCCTGAAAGAATCACAGCTCACTCCACTAGGGCTGTGGCTTCCACATGGGCCTTCAAGAACGAGGCTTCTGTTGACCAGATATGTAAGGCAGCGACTTGGTCTTCACTGCACACTTTTGCCAAATTTTACAAATTTGATACTTTTGCTTCTTCGGAGGCTATTTTTGGGAGAAAGGTTTTGCAAGCTGTGGTGCTTTCCGTTTAGGTGACCTGATTTGCTCCCTCCCTTCATCCGTGTCCTAAAGCTTTGGTATTGGTTCCCACAAGTAAGGATGACGCCGTGGACCGGACACACCTATGTTGGAGAAAACAGAATTTATGCTTACCTGATAAATTACTTTCTCCAACGGTGTGTCCGGTCCACGGCCCGCCCTGGTTTTTTTTTAATCAGGTCTGATGAATTATTTTCTCTAACTACAGTCACCACGGTATCATATGATTTCTCCTATATATATTTCCTCCTGTCCGTCGGTCGAATGACTGGGGTGGGCGGAGCCTAGGAGGGATCATGTGACCAGCTTTGCTGGGACTCTTTGCCATTTCCTGTTGGGGAAGAGAATATCCCACAAGTAAGGATGACGCCGTGGACCGCACACATAGTTGGAGAAAGTAATTTATCAGGTAAGCATAAATTCTGTTTTTAATATGCAATTTAGTTAATTGAATTGGTAGTTTAATTTAATTGTAGTACAATAGTTAGGGTAGGTTAATTAATAGTTTAAAAATAGTTTATTTTTAATCTACAGGTAAGTTTAAATTTATTTTAAGATAAGGATGTGGTAATTATAATTTAAAGTTAGCATCTTGTTAGGTTTAGGGGTTAATAGCTTAATTTAGTTTATGGTGATGAGGGGGACTGGCGGTTTAGGGGTTAATAGGTGTAGTTAGTGGTAGTGATGTGGGAGGTTTAGGGGTTAATACATTTATTTAGTGGCGGCGGGGTCCGGGAGTGGCGGGATAGGGGTTAATACATTTATTTAGGTGACGGCGGGGGTTGGGGAGTGGCAGGATAGGGGTTAATACATTTATTTAGGTGGCAATGGGGTCTGGGAGCGTCGGGATAGGGGTTAATAACTTTATTTAGGTGGCGGCGGGGTCTGGGAGCGGCGGGATAGGGGTTAAACATTTTAGTATAGTTGCGACGTTTAGTGACAGGGTATAAATAAAGTTGGTAAAAAGCCGAATAGACGCAAGATCGATGACTGCTAGTTAATAACAGGCCGATGCTCATCGCCCCGTACTTGGTGTGCAGCTTTTTGACTGCTTTTTTATAAATATGGAGATCGTATTCAGGTCCGCAGCCGCGATGTTAGGAGAGCATATTGGTGCCGTCAAATTCAACAAAGTTGACAGCTTGATAGATATCCCCCTTTATGTGTATATATGTCTGTAAATACCTATATACATATATAAATACATAAATAAATTTGGACACACTTATAGACATATATATAATATGCTGTCCCTCATTGGCTCACTGCTTGTGATCATTGCTAGTACGCAGCTGAGTTTAACTTATTACCTGTACTAACACAAAGGTTAGCAAAGCAATAGTGAAATAACATGTTAATGCATTAGAGCATTTTGTTATCGCAGCTCTGTGTCCCTTTAAATTGTCATGTTGAATGGTTGTTAGTACATTGTTAAACTCAATTAGGCAGAAAAGGCTGAATATGCCTTGAGCATCTGCTTCATGTGCTACTTGCTAAAGTAAGAAAACAAATATTTCTCAAAACAACAAATGTGCACACATTTTATGTTTGATATATTTGAATTCTTCAGGTTATACGTCACCATTTTTTGTGTATCTGTCATTAACATTAAAATTACACGAATAAAACAAGCTGGAACTGGTACTTGTTACATTATGAACACAATTGTAACTAGCTCAGCCGTTCTCAACCTGTGGGTCGCGACCCCGTCAGGGGTCGAATGACGATTTGCCAGGGGTCGCCTAAAACCCTTAGAAATTAGTTTTTTTGTTAGTTAGTAGTTTATAATTGTCATTCGATAGATGTTGGCAGACAATTTACTCATAATTATTTCAAACGTTTCAATTCTCGTAACTTTCCTATTTTTAATTGTTTACATTATGGTATATTGAACGGCACGCTGTACGTAACATACGCCACTGCAGGGACTTACGCACTTCGTGAAGTAATTGAAATCACATTTGCATT